>NC_053434.1:1437570-1730508 GCF_007990345.1 Gossypium hirsutum | reverse complement strand
CGAACGGACGAAAACACAGATGTCAGTACATTGTTCGGGCATGTACGAAGGACATTGTTATCGCAAGGGCTTCGGAGAAGATCCGCAGATATGAACTAAGGTGATCTGCTTAAGTCAACATTCTATGACTGATAGGTAGGGATGATTTAAGAAAGCGTTGAAAGGTGTCGTTCGAGAATTCCTAGATGTCGCTGGTATTTTAAGCCAATAATTTTGTTAAGATGGCTTAAATGTAGGATTGTTGTTGGTGGTATTTTGTGTGGGTGGTTAGTGTGTTGTTGGTGTCCATTTTCAACACCAAATCTTTGCCACAGATTTTGGACAATTATGTCCTTGAACTCTCTTATAAATAGAGAGGTTCATTAGCCATATTGATCATCCCAAACCAAGAGAGAGCAAGGCTTGTTCTTTGAAAGCTAGGATTTAGGCTTTCGGGGTTTCTATAGGGGTTGAAGTTGTGATGTTCTCGGTTGTGTCTTGAGTGTCAAAACACTTTGTAATCTTCATCTTGTTATAGTGAAATTTCTTTCGCCTCTGCCGTGGACGTAGCATTAAAGCCGAACCACGTAATCCTTGTGTTCACTTTATTTTCGTTCCGGTCATTTACTTGTAGTCATATCGGAGTTCTCGATCGATCCTTTCCGCAACACCTAGGATAGTTACAGATATGCTATTTTTTTTAAAAAAAAAAGTAAAAACAAGTTCGTATAAGGTAAAAATGATATTTGAATAAAAAAATATATTAAACTTCATTATTCTTACCTCCCGATATGGATATATTCTTCCAGGAAAGAGAGTCCAATAACCATGTATATAAGAGAAAAGGATGAAATGCAGAGTAAAATGTCGGCCATCGTACATCTGAGCACCATAACTCCAAGAATATTGACCATGCCGATATTTCCACACCCTGTTTCATTTTATCAAATAAAAATATAAGTTAATTACAAAAGTTCAAATTCTAGTAATTGTTTTGAAAATTAAGCATATAAAACAAGTATTTAAGGAAACATATTAATTAAATTGCATTTACAAAAAAAAATACAATTAACTAATATCCAAATGGAACTGCCAAGCAGATGAGTTTCTTGAGACCAAAGCATATATGGCGGGAGCATAGCGCTACTTCCACACATAAAAAGGGAGCTGAGAGAACCGGATAATTGTATCTGGTGCGCATCCAGTCCTGTTAAAAGCAAAATGAAAAACAATAATCATGAGTATTGATATTTTATTGGTGTATAATTTTATTAGAACTAAAATATTTCATACCAATAAAACGCTGACTGTCGCATTGCAGAGACAACTACAATAGGCAACACAATTCCTAAATCTGTTTCGGAACTGGAAAAGTCGATGGTTTCACTTTGAGTTGGCAAGAAATTGATATCCGTGGACCAAAGATGGATTTCCGATCCAGCGTAGAAGTGAACTATCATGAGACACTGATGCTAATGACGACGCCAACTATTATTACCTTTCCAGTTATATTGGTTATAGTAAAACGGTCCATCCTAAAGATGTTATAATAAAATAATCAAAGCAAACCATATCAACAAAAACTCATCACATCTTAAAACAATTAGGCAAATAAAAGCATATAAGGCCAGTCAAAGGGGCTTACTCCTAAAATATCATGCAATCAACACTTACTCTAAGGGGGATTTGTGATACTGTTGAGAAAATGGCTAGAAGCATTATATAGGGGTGTTCAAATGAAGAACGAGAGGTGCATTCGGTGAATTAGCAACAGGTTTGTCAACCTGTTGCTAATGGGGACTAGGATTATGGCATTTGCCTCAAACTTGGCTTCAGTTTGTTGAGTATTGTTGTTTGTGTCCTTCGGGTGAGGTTTCTTTCCCTATTTATTGATATGATTACTGTTAATGAACATGACATATCAGATAGACCCTCATATATGTAGACACGTATCCTATTCTAAGGATAATACGTGTCATTTGAACCTGAGCTCACATGCATGGCAAGCTCAAGAGGGGCGGATATCACACGTGCTAACTATATGAGTTCACGAAGATGGCGAGTTGGATGAGTCGAATCGGTCAAAATAAAGACACGATATAACGATAATAAAATTCTAATTTGGATTGAGTGAACATGTAAATAAATAAATTATAATTTTTATTAATTTACAAGATAATGTCAAAGATATTGAAGGAAGGGAGATATGATTGGAATATAACAACAGTGTTTGTGGGAGCATAGTTATGGCCTGCAACCCTAAATTACACAAAACAAACATAAAATAAATAATTAAGTTTTAAGAAATACCAATTAAAATTAAAATTTAAATACATACCCGAAAATTCCCGATAAAACACAGCATAGTTGCCTCTGAAATGCGACAGTCTGCGTTTTATGGTATGAAATATTTTAGTTTTAATAAAATTATACATCAATAAAATATCAGTGCTCATGATTATTTGTTTTTCATTTTGCTTTTATAGGACCGGGATTCGCACTAGATACAATATCCGATTCTTTCAACTTCCTTGCTTATGTGTGGTAATAGCGCTATACTCTCCACTATATGTGCCTTGATCTCAACAGACTTCATCTGCTTGGGAGTTTCATTTGGATATTAGTTTATTGTACATCTTTTTTATCGGTAAATACAATGTAATTAATATGTTTCTTTTAAATACAATATGTTTTATATGCTTAATTTTTAAACAATTACTAGAATTTCAACTTTTGTAATTAAACTTATATTTTATTTGATAAAAATGAAACAGGGTGTGGGAATTTCGGCATGGTCAACATTCTTGGAGGTATGGTGCTCAAACGTACTAGGGCCGCATTTTACTCTGCATTTCATCCTTTTTCACTTATTATTACATGGTTATTGGACTCTCTTTCTTGGAATGTCGATAAACTTTATATTTTTTGACTCAAATATCATTTGTACTTTATACTTAACTTATTTTTCCTTTTTTTTTCTTCAATTTAATAGCATCATATAGGTGGATCTGTAACTATCATAGGGGTCTGCCTATTTTATGGGGAATGTATGTTGACAACAACCAGAACAATAATGCCCAACCCGGTACGGGCACGATGGATGTTCCTGTTGATTAGACTCAAACCAGTCCGGAGATTGTGGAGGAAGATGGTGGAGGAGATCATGATGAGGTTCCTCTCATCTCGAGCTTGTTCCTCCACTACTCCTTCGGTTGGTCCTTCATAGGCTGCTCCAGTCACCTTGGAAGAAGCTGCCCAAGAAACTGAATGACGAAGTTGACCCCTTGGAGGAGACACGGAGAAAAACACGCAATCGAATTTGGCCCCTGTTTGCAGTGAAAATAATTTTAAAATTATTTCCAAACGCAATCGAATGAACGCAGATATTTAATAATAATAATTGTTAGTTAATAGTTAAACACTGTGCGTTATTTACAATGTTTGTCAATGTTTTAAATGTTTTATTTACAGCAATTTTTGTGGTGTCGGAAACAGTATCGATCACTAAATCGACGATATGTTTAATTTTACATATTATGAATCGATTAAAGAATGTTTTAATTAGTATTTGCGATTTAAGAATTAATCAGGTAATTTGGTTGAAAACAGGTATCGAGACTCGGATTTATAAACCGAGCCATAAATATTTTTATAATATTTATGGAGTGTTATTAAGTTAGTATTAAGTTTCGTTAGAAATTTTAACGTTTGGTTAGTCAATTAATTAAAAAGAATAAATTGAAAATAGTGTGAATTTATTAAATTGTATTTAGTTTAGTGATTAAAAGGAGGGATTTAAAGACAATTGGACCCAATTGTATGGGCTGGACGGTTGGGCAGAATCAGCAAAAAAGACAAGGAGAAATAAGGGCAAAATGGGAAATTTTTCAAATTAACATATAAACAAGACAAATTTGAAAATTAGGATTATCATTTTCTTCAGCAAAATCCATGGAGGTCTGAAAGCTGTGGTTTTTCACATTTGACATATTGAGTTCATTCTTACCCTTTTTTGAGATTTTATGTTTTGTGACTTTTACAATTAGGTCCAGTGTTTAATTCATTAGTTTTTGATTTTATGAACAAATTAAAGCTATATTGATATGTTAGTTGTTTATGATGAAATAATGAATTTGAAGCTTTGATTTTGTTGTTTGATGATTTTATCAAGTATTTCAATAGAAATTGATTTTAGGACCTAATTGTGAAAAGTTGTGAATTAAGGTTTAGTGTTAAATTCTGATTTTTAAAGATTGTGTAATAGTTTAAATGATGGAATAAATGTTAATTGAGAAAAATTAGCTTAATAGATGGGCTAATTGAGCAAGGACTGAATTGTATGACCTTTGAAATTTAGAGGAAAATGGTAATAAACATATTGAACTAAAACAATATTGGACAGCAGAAGTAGACTAATTTTGAAAAATCACCATAATTGTAGAAATCGAATTAGAAGATGAATAAATATGAAATTAAAGGTTATTGAGTCTAGTTTTTCATAGAAGAACGGTGTAAGCAATGGATTTGTAAATTATGACATATAATGAATTTTGTGAGATAATGTTAGAATGAATTCGGGTTCCCTTGTTTTGACTTTGGAAAATCACCAAAAATTGGAGAAAATTAATTAGAGTCTCAAATTTATATGCTTAGAATCCTTAATGAGCCTATTTTCAATAGAAATCAATGAGAACATTATCCGAGTTTCTGTACTAATTGGCTAAACCAAAATTCTTAAAATTTATGGTAGAATTATATGTGAGTCTAGTTTTAGGGAAAATTTACGGATCTTAATTTTGAGCTCTGTAGCTCAAATTATAAATAATTGAGTGACTATGACTCGTGTGAACAGATTGATGTGAGCATTAATAAGTAAATTGTGAAATCGTACTTACAAGAATGTTATATACATTAAGGATATGGAATGGAGAGGAGGAGGAGGAGGAAAAAATATATATGAATATTCAGTTAGCATAGCTAATTTGCATGTTTTAAGCTCATGGACTAAATTGAATAAAAGTAAAACTTTAGGGGTAATTTTGTAAAAATGTCAAAATGACTAAATTGAAGGGAATAAATTGTTTATTATCTAAATTAATAATTAAATGAAATTATCAATTTAAGATTGGGTGAAATTTGAGAAAATGGTAAATTACCAATATGCCCCTAAATCTTGGTATTTCTGCAATTTAATCAGGTAGGTTCGGATACCTGAATGAGCAAGTAAATATGACAATTTAAGTATTTATCGTATTTTATATGATATTTTGAATTGAATATATGAAAAGGATGTTACATGAAACATGAAATGAATACTAAATAATATAAATTAATTGAAATTATTCTGAAAATTTCGGTAATGCCTCGTATTCTATCCCGGTCTCAGGTACGGGTATGGGGTATTACATTTAATGGTATCAGAGCTAAGGTTTAGCCGGTTTTCGGACCGAACGTAGCATATGTGAAGTTTAGAAATACATGCCATTATATAACTTGTGATAAGATAATGTAATATCTTCTAATTCTGATGAGATTTATTTTACTTAAAGATAGAGATACTTTCCCAACCGAGCTAATTACGATAATGATAAAGCGATACTCAAATATATGAGCAAAAGTAGATTATGATGAGTCGAAACTCATAAAGGTATGAATAAATGTTATATTTAAATTTATATGTATAGTAAGTAAAATTTTAAGATAAGTATTAATATTGAATTGAATTTGTATGGATATATGTGATTGATGTGGAAATAGAATTTTGGATATATGTTATATTTGAAAATTTTATTGATTGGGAATGTGATGAAATTGATATGAATATGTGATTAATTGAAATGTGTATTGATTGGAAACTGGAAAGTGAATTGAATACCCTATTAACTGTACCGGACTGAGTCGGATATAGTTGGCATGCCATAGGATTTTGAGAAGGGATTTGAGATGAGATTTGGATTGTTGATGTTATATCCTTCGGATTATCCGAATAGGCACTTTGTGCTATTCTGGTGTGTTTGGGAGGATTATATGATACTGGTGTGTTTTGGAGGATTATACTGGTGTGTTTTGGTTGGACATTTTGGGGTGTTTGGATGGAATCCGTGTATCCGTCAAAGTCCGAGTCTTATTAATAGGGTAAATATGAATATTAAGTGAAATTGAAATGAGAATTGAATTCCCTATTAACTTGTCGGACTAGTCGGATATAATTGGCATGCCATAGGAACTGGAAGTGTACGGGATTTGTCGGCTATACTAATCAGGCACTTTATGTGTCGTATTTCAGGCACCTCGTGTGTCGTTTCAGGCACTTATCGTCGTATACTGATCAGGTGCTACGTACCGTTTTAGGCACAATGTGCCGTACTGGTGTGTTTGGTTGGATCCGTGCATCCGTCTGAGTCCGAGTTATGTTAATAGGGTTGAGTAAATGAATGAGAAATCGAATGAATTTGATCGAATAACTATTGAAAGTGTGAAAAGTGGAATTATGAAAAGAAATGTGAATTGTGAATTGAAATAGAGATATGAGATTGAAAGCTTGAACCAAAGGTTCATGAATTGATTAAAGATGATATAGATGATATATGATGCCATTTGATGAAAGAGTATTGCCGAGATATGAATTAAAGCATAATTAACGCATATGACTTATATTGTTACATGCTTGATGTTTATTATTTATTATAGTATTTATAATTTGAATTATGGTAATACCACTGAGTACAAACATGCTCAACATACGATTATATTATTATAATTCAAATTATTATTATTATTAAGTGTTAAATCCCTATCACTCCATATGGGATTCAATTCTATTATGTTTGGAAAAAGAAGTCAATGGTGAAACTTATATGAGACTATTCTTCTGTCTCTTCCGGTTTTCTCTGAGAAATCATTTGGATATTTATTATTATTTTCGTATGAGTTATGTTCTCGGATTTCTGGTATGGTATCGTATTTTGGAATTCTTTATCTCGGTTTTCCTATCACTCTTATTTCGTAAATTATTGATCATAATTTATCCTTAAGTATGTTCTTTGGTTTATGATGACTATGTCTATTATGATAAGATTATTCGTGTCTGTTTGACATGTCTACGATGTTATGTGCCCAACATGTTTGATTAAGTAAATTTATTCAAACTGAATAAGTGTGTGTTTATGTACACTTGGTTGAATAAGTATGATTAGTAAGTTCATATGGCTAAATTTGATGTTGTGATATGAAAATTTCATGAATAATATAGTATATTATTGCATATGAATGTCATTAAACTGTGATAGTTGTAAAATAATATTTGAATAAAAGTACAATTAAGTGGAACAACGGATTTGAGTACTTTCGTTCAATGGCTAAGATGAATTGACGGAAAAGACCATGGTTGGACCATGGCATCAATGTGATATGTGATCTGTGTAAGACCATAGCTGGCTATGGCATCAGAGATATGTGATTACATGCTTCCGTATAAGACCACATCTGGGATATGGCATCAATGTGATATGTGATTCGTGAAGACCATGGCTGGGCTATGGCTACAGTGTGTGATATGTGACTATGTGCAAGACCATAGTTTTACTATGGCATGATGAAAACGAAGTACTCAATTCCGAAATGGTTCCCTAAATTGATTAAGAAAGGTAAGTGATAAATGGACTTAAAAGATTGAAATTGATTAATTGTTGATATTGAGCTAAACTAAGTGAATTCATTGTTTGAAATTGTAGATGGCAGAAAATATTGATAGACTATATAAGTGTATAAATTTTCTTGAAGTGAATTATGTGAAAACGATGATGTTATGTATGAATGTCAAGTCATATGTGTGTAGTTATGAGAGTTAAGTTAGAGGCTTTACGACCTCACCCCCTTACCAGAGTTGTAATTATGAGGGAATAAGTGAGATATTGATGATATGCTCCGACACTGTATGCTACAGTCTAAAGGTTATTGGGAAGAGATGTTTGAGATTAATTCGGTTGTGATTATGAGAAATTTTGTGGAAGTTTTTCATTAGAGTTGAAAGCAACTTTTTCTGGTAAGATTTTCGGGGACGAAAATCTCTAAAGGGGGGAGAGTTGTAACAGCCAAATTTTTCAGTGGTGTCGGAAACAGTGATTCGAGATCACTAAATCTGACGAATATGTTTAGAAATTTTAACAAATAATAATTATAGGCCAAGTGCGAACTTAAAAGAATTGTTTTTAATTAGTGAATTTTGCGATTTTAAAAGAATTAATCAGGTAAATTTGGTTGAAAACGAGGTATCGAGACCTCGGATTTATAAAATGAGCCATAAATATTTTATAAATATTATAGAGTGTTATTAAGTTAGTATTAAAGTTTCGTTAGAAAATTTAACGTTTGGTTAGTCAATTAATTAAAAGGACTAAATTGAAAATAGTGTGAAATTTATTAAATTGTGATTAAATAGTTTAAGTGATTAAAAAGGAGGGATTTAAAAGACAATTGGACCCAAATTGTATGGGCTGGACGGTTGGGCAAGAAAATCAGAAAAAACGACAAGGAGAAACAAGGGCAAAATGGGAAATTTTGCAAATTAAACATATAAAACAAGACAAATTTGAAAAATCTAGAGATATCATCATTTTTCTTCAGCAAAAACGCCATGGGAGGTCTGAAAGCTGCTGGTTTTTCACACTTTGACATATGTGAGTTCAATTCTTACCCTTTTCTTTGAGATTTTATGTTTTTGTGACTTTTACAATTAGGTCCAAGTATTTAATTCATTAGTTTTTGATTTTATGAACAAAATTAAAAGCTATAATTGATAAGTGTTAGCTGTTTATGATGAAATAAAATGAATTTGAAGCTTTGATTTTCTTGTTTGATGATTTTATCAAGTAATTTCAATAGAAATTGATTTTAGGACCTAATTGTGAAAAAGTTGTGAATTAAGGTTTAGTGTTAAAATTCTGATTTTTAAAGATTGTGTAATAGTTTAGAATGATGGAATAAAATGTTAATTGAGAAAAATTAGCTTAATAGATGGGCTAATTGAGCAAGGACTGAATTGTATGACCTTTGAAATTTAGAGGAAAAATGGTAATAAACATCTTGAACTAAAACAATATTGGACAGCAGAAGTAGACTAACTTTGAAAAATCACCATAAATTGTAGAAATCAAATTGGAAGATGAATAAAATATGAAATTAAAGCTTATTGATTCTAGTTTTTCATAGAAGAAACGGTGTAAGCAATGGATTTGTAAATTATGACATATAATGAATTTTGTGAGACAATGTTAGAATGAATTCGGGTTCCCCTGTTTTGACTTTGGAAAATCACCAAAAATTGGAGAAAATTAATTAGAGTCTCAAATTTATATGCTTAGAATCCTTAATGAGTCTATTTTCAATAGAAATCAATGGGAACATTATCCGAGTTTTGTACTGTGATATAATTAATTTTTAGTGAAGAGAGGTCAGAACTGTTGGATAGTGAAACAGGGGAAACTTAAATGAATAAACTGTACTAATTGGCTAAACCAAAAATTCTTAAAATTTTATGGTAGAATGATATGTGATTCTAGTTTTATGGAAAATTTACGGATCTTAATTTTGAGCTCTATAGCTCGAATTATAAATAATTGAGTGACTATGACTCGTGTGAACAGATTGATGTGAGCATTAATAAGTAAATTGTGAAATCGTACTTACAAGAATGTTATATACATTAAGGATGTGGAATGGAGAGGAGGAGGAGGAAAAAATATATATGAATATTCAGTTAGCATAGCTAATTTGCATGTTTTAAGCTCATGGACTAAATTGAATAAAAGTAAAACTTTAGGGGGTAATTTTGTAAAAATGTCAAAAATGACTAAATTGAAGGGAATAAATTGTTTTATTATCTAAATTAATAAATTAAATGAAATTATCAATTTAAGATTGGGTGAAATTTGAGAAAATGGTAAATTACCAATATGCCCCTAAATCTTGGTATTTCTGCAATTTAGTCAGGTAGGTTCGGATACCCTAAATGAGCAAGTAAATATGACAATTTAAGTATTGTATCATATTTTATATGATATTTTGAATTGAATATATGAAAAGGATGTTACATGAAACATGAAAATGAATACTAAATAATATAAATTAATTGAAATTATTCTGAAAATTTCGGTAATGCCTCGAATCCTATCCCGGTCTCAGGTACGGGTATGGGGTATTACATTTATATTGAGTCTATACCATCGGATCAAGGATAGAGATATTACAATAAAACTTTTTTTTTCCTTTTTATTATAATAAAAGTCAACAAATAAAGTTTAAGAGAAATCTAGTTGGTTCAATAATATAGAGCAATTGGAAACATAGAAATAATTGAAATGGAGGGTAATGAGATAAAAGTTAGCGGTTTGCTGCTCTATGTAGCTAAAATTACCGGCTATAGTAGAATATATTAATTAAGAGGGGTTTTTTTTTTATTGGGGTTACTAAAACAGGTAATAAATTTAGTAACTGGTGTAGTAGTTGTATCGTGCTCGTAGTATAAGTTTGTGTTATAATAGTGTTTAAAGCATTCGTATATAATTTATTTTACATGTAGTTATGTGGTGTTTTCGCATGAAAGTATTTGAATAACCATAATCAACATTAAAATTTAAATATCGATTTACAATAACTTTATAAAAAAATTTATTTTAGCTCTTCATTTAATTTTTTATCTCTTTTAGTCCTTGAATTTATAAGTTTGTCAAATCACCCCAAAATGGATGGAAAAATTAACATTTGACAAACAATGCAAGTTTAAAATATAAAAATTAAATCTTAAATGTGGGCATAGTATAGAGACCAAATTTGAAACTTAACCGATCCATAGAAAAATATGATGTCATACCACTTTGCCACGTTTGTAGTCTTTTTTTCTTTTTCCAAAACGTCTATACATAGTTGAAAGAAATCACCCTTAATCTTCCAACTACAATGGATATGATAGTAAAATAATAAAAATAATTATCATGTATAAGTATGTAAATTATTTGGACTAATTAGTGGCATTGTAAAAGTAAAGAACAAAATTATGTAAAATTAAAATATAAAGATTAAATACCAAATGTGAACATAATAGAGAAATCAAAATTGTAATTTCACCATTATCTTGTAAGGACTAAAAAGGGGGGAAATCATGTTATTAGTTAGTCAAAATAATTAGCATGGTTAATAATTTTGGTAGCTAATGTGGATTTTTTATAAAGAGACTTATTCTAACCCATGATGCTAAAATAATTTTTTTGTTAGAATTATTTTATGTTTAAAAAAATTTCACATCAAAATAGGATCAAATTATTGTAAAAATTCAAATATAACAATTAAATCTTAATTTTAGTTCCAGTAGAGGAAAAAAATGATATTTGATCAATTTTTTATAAAATACAAAGAAGGAAAAGAAAAGAGATTGAAATGTGTTAAAGTAGAGGGACCAAAAGTGATATTTAACCAATATTGTATATTAGAGTTGATCTTAAAATTTAAGTGTTGGTTCCATCTTCAATTTATGAACATGCTTTTTGGACAAAATCTTAAAATTCAATGGACCAAAATAGACAATACTTCAACCATAACATTTAATATTAAAACCTGTTTTGAGCTGCTAAAATTGATCTTGAAAAATAAGTATTTGTGAGTTTCACTACACCTTTTTAATTAATTTGTGAGCATACAGATTAAGTATTAACTTAATTGAAAAGAGTATTAGAACATTTTTGTTAAGACAATGTGGATTATTGAATTCAAAGTGTCCAAAACCTTATTTGAAAGGAATCATATCTTATACGTTAGTGTGTATCATAACACCTTGGCTTAGCAGTTAAAGCGCAGTTAAAGCGCATAACATCTGCATGACCTCCTTGAAGAATTCAAAGTGTCCAACAACTGCATCGATGGAATTTGCAACTTTTTATTGAATTTTCATACAAGTTTGAAAACAAAAGTAATGATTGATTGGATGCGTGAATCGAAGTGTGTTTCTAATGACAACAAAAGATACTTCAAAATGAATATATTCGCCCCCAAATAAAAAAAGCGAATGATGGTGAAAGTTTTTTTTTTTCTCCCATTTAAAATTCTACCAAAATTAGTACAGTATTATCTCATTTCACTAAACACTTAACAGTATCAATCTTTTTTCCGTGGCAGCAGCCATCGAAGATGTTTGTTTTAGAGTTCATCATGTGAATCATCCTCTTCTTCATTTGATGCAGCACTGCCGGGCCCTCCACCAGATCTTTGATATACAGCCGTGATGATAGGATTGCAAACAGCCTCAACTTCTTTGAGTTTCTCCTCAAAGTCTTCCTTTTCGGCATTCTGGTTGTCATCCAGCCACTCGAGGGCTTCTTTCACAGCCGTTTCAACTTTCTCCTTCTCATCGGATTCGAGCTTGTCAGCAAGCTTATCCTTGTCATTAATCTGGTTTTTCATGTTGTAAACGTAAGTCTCGAGGCTGTTGCGAGCATCGATCTTTTCCTTAACCTTCTTGTCCTCCTCTGCGAATTCTTCGGCCTCACGAACCATTCTCTCGATCTCCTCCTGGCTCAAACGACCCTTGTCGTTGGTGATTGTGATTTTCTCTGATTTACCTGTGCCTTTGTCTTCAGCCTTGACATTTAAGATACCGTTTGCATCGACCTCAAATGTAACTTCGATTTGAGGTGTTCCCCTGAGAATTGAGAGATCAAACAATATGAGTCAGAAAATTCAGGCGAAGATCTGAAGAAAACATGAAAGTGAGTTGATGGAAAAGAGGAGCAAACCTTGGAGCTGGAGGAATTCCGGTAAGATCAAACTTCCCAAGCAACCTACAATCCTTTGTCATACTCCTTTCACCTTCAAAGACCTGATATCAAACCACAAATATTCAAATAAGGTTCAAATTATGTTTCATACTCTTCGCTTTTTTAGGTATTTGTATATGACAATCATATCCGATACATATTGGGAAGTAGGTATTCAGATACGATCCTTCGTTATATAGGTTCAAAATATCCCAATATAGGTTCAAAATATCCCGATTCTTAGCATTAGAAAAGAAATCCAAGTCTCATGCCTTCTAATGGCAGACAGGCATTTCTAAGTTTCAATTATGAACCAGTAAAATGTACCTGAATGGAGACAGTGGTTTGCTGATCCTGATAAGTGGTGAAAACTTGCGACTTCTTGGTTGGGATAACGGTGTTCCTGGGAATCAACTTGGTCATTACCCCACCAACAGTCTCGATACCGAGGGTAAGAGGAGCCACATCAAGAAGAAGAATATCTGTACATAGATTCAGTTAGAACAATTTACATCAGCTATAGTCTCGTGTAGTTGTGATAGAGAAAGTTGCAGGAGATGAAAACGTACCTTTGGTTTCATCACCACCCTCTCCACTCAAGATGCCTCCTTGTACTGCAGCACCATAAGCAACTGCTTCATCCGGGTTAACACCCTTGTTGGGCTCCTTTCCATCAAAATAGTCCTTGAGGAGCTGTTGAACCTTGGGAATTCTAGTGCTTCCACCTACTAGAACAATCTCATCGATTTGGCGCTTCTCCAAACCAGCATCTTCCATTGCTTTCTTCACAGGTCCCATGGTCTTTCTGAACAGATCATTGTTCAACTCCTCAAAGCGAGCCCTGGTCAGTGGCTCAGAGAAATCAATACCATCAAAAAGTGATTCAATCTCTACTCGGACCTGGTGCTGGCTGCTGAGAGCTCTCTTGGCACGCTCAGCTTCCCTCCTAAGCTTCCCAAGAGCCTTGTTATCCTTGCTGATGTCCTTTCCATGCTTTTTCTTAATCAGTTTAATGAAGTAGTCCATAACCCTATGGTCAAAATCCTCACCTGCAAGAAAAATTACCATAAGCAAAATCCATAGCATAAAACATTTTCTCAAAAACCTAAAAGCAAAACTAAGAATGATGCTTACCTCCCAAATGAGTGTCTCCATTTGTGGAAAGAACCTCGAATACACCATTGTCAATTGTCAAGATACTGACATCAAATGTTCCACCACCAAGGTCAAAGACAAGAATGTTTTTCTCACCACCCTTCTTGTCCAAACCATAGGCAATGGCAGCTGCAGTTGGTTCATTGATAATTCTGGCCACATTGAGCCCAGCAATAACGCCAGCATCCTTGGTGGCTTGTCTCTGGGCATCATTGAAGTACGCTGCAAATCGAACAGAGAGATCATTTGAGCATCATAAAGCATCAGACAACAGAATATTTTTCCAACTGAGAACTCTGTTTCTTATAAAGCACTAACCAGGAACAGTGACCACTGCATCCTTGATTTTCTTCCCGAGGAAAGCTTCAGCTGTTTCCTTCATCTTAGTCAGAACCATAGCACTGATCTCCTCAGGACTGAAGACCTTGGTCTCTCCATCCTTAATCTTTACTTGAATATAAGGCTTTCCATCCTTGTTCACAATCTTATACGGAACAAGTTTCATGTCCTTCTGGACCTCCTTATCATCAAACCTGCATAGAAAAAATAAGCAAAATTAGCATTAAAGCCCAATCTAACCCTAAAGCCTAACTCAAGGAACGTAAGAAGAATGTAAATGTAAAGTACTTTCTGCCGATGAGTCTTTTGACATCAAAGATGGTTCTCTCTGCGTTAACAGCTGCCTGGTTCTTTGCGGCCTCACCAATCAGCCTCTCACTGTCGGTGAAAGCCACCCAAGATGGTGTAATACGGTTACCTTGGTCATTGGCTATGATTTCAACATGACCATTCTTGTAAACACCAACACAAGAATAAGTTGTGCCAAGATCAATCCCAATTACTGTCCCCAATTTCGTGGCTTCCTCCTTTGCAATTGAGATTGCAAAGAGACATCCTGATTTAAAAGCTCACACAATGTTATTACTTGATACCAATAAAGGCCCTTAGGATAACTATTTACCTCAATTTCAACTGCAATTATGATGTTCACCCACATAATTAAAAGTAAATTATCTATTGAATCAGAAATTAATACACATGTACTGGAAAAAAAAAAGGAAATCAAATCACAGAAAAAAATGTCTTCCAAGGCAAAAAAGATACTATTTGCAGCTTTTTTTTTTTTTACATATGTGCATCCAACTGGAAGAAGATCTCATTTCTTAACCAACAAATCTACTTTTGGTATAATTTTATAAAATGATTACTCCACGTAGCGATTTGTCAACGATAATAATTAAACGATTCTTATAAAAAAGACATAATCATAAGAAATAATATAAGTTGCACATAGAGATAAAACGGAACTCCAACGAACTTTCAAGAACATTCATGTGCAAAAAATTAACAATTCGAAGTTAAGATACTGCATCGCAAATGAAAAACGAAATAGAGTGAAACACAAGATTTTTGTATTAATTAGTTCTAGGGTCATTTTAGATAAAAGCTTTAATCAAACGAATTAGCTAGTCATTCATTCTATAAATCCAGAGCTTACTAGTACTCGAAAAATCAATGCAGAAAAATCAAACGATATGAGATGGATATAACTCTCATTCACGATCTAATGAATCACCAGAACTGTAGAACATGAATCAGATCCAAACATGCAGCAATTTAAGCGCAGTAAAATCATCAAAAACAGAATTAGATATACTTCATTTCCTCTCCAACATAAAAAAAACGATTCATAGATCATGAAATCACATGGAAACAAGCGGATCTAGCAAAAAAAAAAAAGCAAGAACAGCAGAGCACTCACCGAACAGAACTATCGCTAGAACCACCAAAGAGCCGCGTGCTCTCCACGAGCCAGCCATCGCGAGTCCTAGACTACTGTATCTCTCTTCGAAGAAGTCTCTTGGAGCTATTTCCACTATAAATCGCTGAATCGTTAAAATGAACTTTGAGGACCGATACTCCTTTCCTTTTACAGTGAGACGTGGTTGGAGCCATTTTTTATATTTGGAGTGTCCGAATCTAACGTTGCTTTCAGATGGGGGCTACAAATGAGAGAACATGTCATAGGTGCTGGCGTGGACCAATAATATTTCCTATTTGCATTGTTTGAGCCAATCAAATTAGATCTTGTGTTGGGGATATCCTGGCCGTTTATTTTGGTTATATAAATAAGACGACTATTGACCAGTAGATCGGCAATTGAACTCAAAACGCACGATTGTTGACTCGTTTTGGGCCAGCCCAAACCCACAAATGTCGTCCATTAACATTGATGAGTCAAATACTGAAACTGGTAAATATCAAAATTATATATCAACTTTGGTTCAGTATGTAATATTATACATAAATTTTAATTTTTTATAATTTTATATATTAATTTTTATTTAATTTTCACAAATCACTACTAATATTATTTAATTAGTACAATTTTATGTAAATATATTATATACACAAATAATTATGTTAATTCGATATGAAAATAAAAGTATGTATTTATTTCTTTAAATATATACAATTGAATCAAAATCAAAGTTTTATGTATATATATGAACCACAATTTAAATTTCATGTATATAATTGTACTAAATCAAAATTCATGTATTAAATTACATATTGGACCAAAGTTCATATATAAATTTGATATTTATCACTTCTTGAAATAAAATCATGAATGGTGGAATAGCAAAATATAACCACAGTGGATCAAAGTTCGTGACGAATGAGCACAGAACATCTCATGGAGTTAACTTATTAAATGGGGTTTATTTATCCACTTAAACTGATTCGAAGAAAATTAAGACTAGTTTAGTAAATATAAAAAACAATCTCAAGTAATTTTAACGAATATATAAAAATAATATTTCAGAAAATCTACTATTATAAATTTTGTATTTCAAAAATAATTTAAAAATATTATTTATTTAAATTTAGTCTGATATCAATTATCATGTTTTTAATATAAAACTTTTTGAATAATTTTAAGAAATAAAAAACATAATTTAATTAATACAACAATTAAACTCGTGTATTGTATGGGATAAAAAGTTAATTTAAATTGCATATTCCAATATATAGATGGATATTTAATTTTTTTTGGATTTAAATATTAAATATTCAAATTTTAAAATTATTATCCATGGTAAATATGTGGATAAGAATCATGTGATTGTTGAACCTTAATGGAGTATCTTCGGACCAACTAACATGCTCTATGGGCTTAAATGATGGGAGAGAAACATATGTCTTCTTTTTTGGGCTAGAACAGAAACATATATCTAAGGTAAGGTAAATTCACAGAGCAATCATGTATATAGAGAGAATTTTAACAGATTAAACTAGAGACTGTTGCTGTGAATTAACACTTTTGAGTAAGTGACGAAGTTAGGGGTTGATAGGGTTTTGATTCCATTAAAATGGGTTTGTTTATAATTTATAAAATTTTAAATTAATATTAATAAATTTATATTTTAGTCCTTTAAAAACAATAAAAATTTAATTTTGTCCTTTAAAAATTATAAAAATATAAATTAATAAAATGATAAAATTTTAAAATAATAAAATTATATTTTTATTATCGTAAAATTATATAACTTAATTTCTCCTTTCCAATATATATTTTTTTACTTCACCTCTACTTTGAGTCAAAATAGACAAAAACCTTATCTTTATGGGTTGATGTGGACTGATAACCTGGCTTAACAATTAAGCGCATGGCTTGAGCAATGTTCATCCTAAAGAATTGAAAGACTCTAGAGTCCATTCCTAGTTTTCTACTAGTTTGTGAAAAAAAAAATATTAAATCATTATTTAAGACTTGAACTTAGTAATAATTCTTATATCGAGACTTGAACTTTCTTTTAGTTTAAGTCTCTAAATCTAGTAATTATTCTTATATTGAAACCTAAATTAGGTAATTATTTCCACATTAGAGCTTGAATATTTTTTTGCCAAAGTTAGTACCTGAATTTGGCCTATATTGAGGCTTGAACTTGAAAAGTTAAAACATTCAAGGACTAATTTGAACATGAAAAAAGTTATTTAATCCAAAAAAGACAATAACTTGCAGCCGTTTTAAACTTGAAATTATTAATGGTTGCACTGTCTGACCTCAAAGATCTTTGAAAATCTGCTAAACTCTCCAAAAACAAAACTAATTATAATTTATATACATACAAAATAGGACCTCCATTAACATATAATTTGGAGCTGACGAAACAAATCAAAGAATCAGTATATAAATTGACATCTATATGGTGTGATCCATAAACAAAAATCTATTACGGGTCAAGGGCTCAAAGCCTACATGCAGTTGAAGACCCATTTTAACCTATTATATGTTTACTCGAATTCAAAAATGAGTGTTCGAAGACATGAATGTGTTTAACACCAGACCGCACCGTTATACCTATATTCGTATGTGTTGTGTTGCTGTAAGGGATGGAGAGGTTCTTATACTCGAATCGGTAACCCGTAATTGAGGTAGGTTCGAATGCGTCCATCAAAGCTTGCAGTGACAATCACAAGACCCCATTTGTGAGAACTTAACATACTTTGATATGCACTCTTCAGAACTTTTAACTCGAATTTCCACAAGTCGGAGGCAATTGCGGCCGGACTCGTGTTGAGAAGTGTCTCTTCAGGCCAAGTTGCAGACCCCCTTGTCAAAGACTCCATCAGAACACGTTTTAGAGAGAAACCATTAGGGGAAGCATGGGGAGCGAGTTGTTCTAGCTCCACCTTGGGATTTAGTTGTTTTTTCCCGTTTGTAAGGCTGTTTTCCTGCATATTGTCATTTGATTCAGAAGACATGAGCATTCCGGGATCGGTTTTGATGCCACACCAAGGTATAGCAATCGACACATTGTGGGAGAAGAAACTCTCGCGAGACGAAATGTTCTTCGCTTTCGAACAGTTCTTCTCTGGGTTAGTGTAATTCCATATGTAGACATTAGAATCCTCGCTGGCCGAGATGATTTGTTTCCCGTCTTGGCTAAAAGTTGCAGAAATCTGACTCGTTGCAATCCGAAATCCAGGTGCTGAAAGATATGAAATAAGCTTAAATCATGGAAATGCCAAGATCAGAACGGCAGACATTCATGGAACGATAATTAGAGGAACGGTAGAGTCAAACACTCACCTTTTAGTTTGTATACAATATCTCTTCCAGACAAGACACGGACAAGTGAATCCGCTGAAGTAATGATCACTTTGCTTGGATCACAAGGAGAGAACTAAAATTTGAACAACAAAACACGAGGTCACTTGTAACAAGATGTAATAAAGAAGAAACAAAAAAAAGAGTTAATAAGGATTAGATGTAACCACCTCAAATCCAGTTATCTTTTTTCCAGGTAACTTCTTTTTGCTTTGTAAGTATATCGGCACATCGATTTGAAGTCTATTACCTGACAAACAATACGCACGATTCAGAGATTCAACCCGAAAATACCAGCAAAAAAAGGGCTAATGGTCCAGAGCTGTCTTGCAAATTTAGAAACGACCATACCTATGATATCATAAAAACGGCAGTTTCCAGTCATCGAGCCAACAATTCCTCCCTACAATAATCAAACAAAGAGGTTTAGTAACAAAAATTCATTAGATTTCCGGGGACAACACAAGATTTACGACTAACCTTTCCGTCAGGACGATAACATACAGCAGTGACTATATCCCTTACATCAGTATAATCAATAACTCGACAATGAAGAACTTCCCAAATACGAACTTTTCCATCAATCGAACCGCTTATGAAATAATTATCGTCCATAGGGTTGAAGGCAACAGAAGTCACTACGTAGACAATAACAGTAACACATACATTAATGTCATGCAACCCGGAAGAAGATAAATGAGTTTGCCAAACAAGACATGTAATAAAAATGTCATACCATAATTGTTATGAGAAAAAACCCTCAAGCATCGATCGGATCCGACTTGCCATAGACGAACGGTTTTATCGACAGAGGATGACAACAGAAACTACAACAAAGAGCATATGATTTGTCAAGAATAAAAACACCTATTATCGGAATCTAACAGGTAATATGAAAAATCTAGGAACTTTACCCCTTTCTTAGACCACGAAAGAGCCAATATTTCGCCACTGTGTCCCTGAAATTCGTGCACCGGCTTCTCGAAAATTCGGAAGACCTTGGGTGGGAAAATGACACAAGTTGAATCCGATAATCTCCCCAACTTCTTAATTTTATCAATATGGTGTTTATCCATATTGAGAGGCGTCAGTTGGGAAAGATGATTCATTCTAAAGTAGAGACACGAAGAATCAAGGTTTTGTATGTTGAATCCATCTAAATTCTCGTCCTCAATGATCTTCCATATACGAACGATACAATCTTCACCTGCAGTTGCTAGAAACTTCCCGTCGAGACTGAACTTCATCGTTGAGATGGACCCTTCGTGTGCTAAAAATTCTTGCCCACAATAAAGGGAAGACAACTCCTTGGAATGCTTGTTACTTGGATGAACTTGAACTCTTTTCGTCCTGTCCCCTAATACGGAATCATAATCACTCTGCTTCGATCCAACTTCAACATGTCTATCAACAACATGGGCAATGGCACCTAATTTACTAAACCAACTCTTTTTTACCTTCATTTGTGGATCAATTTGTGGCCTTCTCTTGAGCTTTCCACGCAAGTGCAGATTGAGCTGAGGAGATGATGGCATAGGGGACGTCTTGAACTCTAGAGAACTAACAGATTTACTTGAACAACTCTTCTCTATCACAACTAATTCCATTTGATCATCCAAATTCTTATCTTGATGTGTAAAATGATTTGGCATTGAAAACATTTCAACTGGTTCTTGACCATCATTGGACTGGTTCGATAAAACACCATCTTTAAGAGCTAATGTACTCAACGCCACCTCACTGTCTTGTGAGACTTCGAGTGCATCCCTACATGGACCACCAGGTTCCTCGCCGGTCAATGAACTCCGAAAAATACTTAGACCCATCCATGTCCAGAATCTATGGCGACGCTTATTAACACTTTCTGGGAACACAGACCAGAACTTGTACTGATCAAAATTGTCTGAAAAACCGTTGACTTGGCCAAAATCAGGACTAGAACAACATTCATCGGAATAAACTGAACGGCTATCAAAGAATTGATCATCATCTTCCTCTTCTTCAAAATAATTTCCCATAATTAGTTTTTTTGGTTATTCTTTCAATCCATGAAATCCTGAAACATTAGTTACACAAATTTTCAGAAAAAAATTTTAAATCATGCAAAACCAATTAACAAACTTCTAAGAAGAATAATAAAGGGACAGATCTTTGCGGCAAATTTTCAAACACTATGAAGACAAAAGATGAAGACTTTAAAAACATTCTAAAATGAAACTATTACATGACCATGAAACAAAACAACAAACAGATATCGGGAAGCCCTATATTTATATATATATATATATATATTTAGTGATTTACTCACCTGGGTCACCACGAAATGTTGGACAAACCCAGAATTCCACGGATTTTTCACCTCCCTGTTTTCTTTGCGTCTCCTAGAAGAAAAAAAAACTTCCAATTCTAAAAGTACAGAAGTGTGTATATATAATACACACTATATAATTAATATGCCTCGAAATTGGCGTTAACGCGAAGGAGAAGAAGATGCGAAGTCCTAAAGCTTTGATAGATAGACGGTGGTTGGTTTCTCTGAATCTGTATCTGTCAATGTCTGCCTTTCTTTTTTTTCTTTCTCTTTATATAATAGTTATGATTTCTGTGGGTTGAAATCGAATAATTTAAAGGTAAACTGCATGCGAGTAATTAAACTAATAACCTCAATTTCGAAAAATTATAAAATGATAATTAAGTTATTTTAAAAAATATTTCTGTATATTAAATTAATTTTTAAATAGTTCAATTAGCGAGATCAAGTAATGATTCAACAATCGGTAGTATCATCAATGAGTAGAAGAGTATACTTTAAATCTAAGTCTATCTGATGCGTAGTGTCAAAAATTGGAAAAGAAAATCATTTCGATTTTAGTTCACAGATACGTGATTTAAGGCAATGCAATGGAGAAATACAACAGTAATTTTAATAGCTTAGTAAGTTGAAAGAAAATGTTTGAATAGTTTAATAACTATTTTATAATTTTTTGAAGTTAAATGATTAAAATATAAATTTATTAATAGTTTAGTGACTTTAAATGCAATTTCTCCATAATTTAACTACTGCTAAGCTAAAAGGTAAAATTGTTTTGTTTGTTTGTTGGGCACTTTCGTATCTCTTACATTCTCCTTTTGTCTTGTCTCTATTCCACCCACGACTTTAGTTTAACTGTTCTTGTCTTCTTTTATTTTCATTTTCGTCCAAACAGCTTGCTTTCATTGATTTAAAAGAAAGGTAAATATATTTGTTTTTATTTAAGGTTGGTTTCAAAATTGAATTAAACTTTTATGTTCCGCTTGAATTTTTTATTTAAATTCGTTCTTGAATTTAACCATTGATATGAAATTAATTCTCAAGTTTAAAGATTATTACTAAAATTCATGACATAACGTAAGAACTGTGACTTAGTTCAGATCCAAAAATAATTATTAAGTTGAAGGATTAATTTAAACAAAAAAAATTAAATTTCAATGTGAGGATAATTATTAAGTTCAAGGTTAACTTGAAAAAAAATTAAACTTTAATATAAGAGTAACTCTTAAATTCAGACCCCAAAAAATAATTTAACCCTTCAATATTTATTTCTTTTAGTTCTAATTGGTACTCAAATTTTATTTTTTCATGTATTATAATCCAATTTTTCAACTCTATTAAAATTAGACGATGTAGATTAATCAAGTTGTTATACTTTGTAGGTACATTAACTAATGGCACGATATGTGTGGTGTATGTATGAATTTATAGTCCACGTCATTTAATTTCAATAAAAATTATAAAAATGAACTCAAATATAGGAAAAACCCAAAATCGATATTAATCTAAAAAAATATAAATATGAATTTAAATATTAAAATCAAAGAGAAGAAGTGTTTTTTTTTTTAAATTGTCAAACTAAGTCATTGGCATTATAACGCCTCCTCGCCTAGAAAATAACGCCATTTGGATGCGTCGTTTTCCTTTTAAGTTGACCAGCTAATTGCCATTAATCGAAGCGTTCAATTTGTATGTTTATTTGGTATTTATGTATTCTATTTATATTTTATTTTTTGAAGACTGTTTTTGAAGAATTATTTATATTTTATAAAATTAGACATTTTATAATTTTAAAAATTCTGATTATTGATATTTTAACATAAATTCTCATACATTTATTTTTCTTTACGTGCCAACTGTTTTGATTTTTGTTTTGAATTTTTTTTTCCAATATTTCCTTTCCCAGCGATGGCTAATTGGTCGTGACCCCATCTTCAAATTGATGAACTTCCTAAACATAGGAAAAAAAGTTTAATTCTGTGTAGAATTAGCTTACTTTTATTAACAAACTAATTAATAACTTCTTTTTTAAAATTAACTCTTAATCTACTTGTTGATTAATCCCATTATGTAAGCACATGTACTTTTAAATATTATGATTAATTGAATCTTAGTTCGATTGGTATGAATATTGTTACTAACATAAGAGGACATGAGTTTGAATAAGCTGAAACACATTATGCCTAGTTTTAAACATTGCGTAAAAAAATGATCAAAACTTATAAAAAATTATTTAAAAATAAATAAATAAATAAAAATAATCTTATTCAGAAATACCGAGTGATTGATATATATGTATGATTTTATTGTATAATTAATTCATAATTTAAATTTATATATTTTTGTGTATAAATTAAACATAAAAGTTGAACATTAACCATATATAAAAAAAATTATGTAAAAAAATCAAAGTAGATTTACTAGTTTTAATATTTTTGTCATTTCACGAGGAAGATTCTGGTTGAAGATTTTTAGACAAATCAATGTTATGTTACAAAGACAGGTCCTTTGTATCCCAAAATAACGAGAGACAACATAATTAGTGATGCTGAATTCATCAGTTCCGGTAACCATCGAATCGGATTAATCAAATTTATAATTTATTATTAACTCAAAATTTATTTTATTGAATATTAAGTTAAAGAATTGAAATTTATAATTACATTTTTTTATTATTAATGAGATAAAATTAGCATTTCATTTTCCAAATACATTATCTTGTCTCATAAAAAAGAAGAAGAAGCAAAACATAATAAAATGGTTACTAACATTCAAATATTAAATTCAAACATATAGTAACTTTTTTTATATAAAAATAATAATTTATTATTAAACATTAAAGTCTGCTAATTCTAGAGATAAAGTCAAATATATCATCGTTAAGTGGCTTAGAAGACAAGTAAATTGAAGAAAGTTGTTGGATTGGACCGACTATTTATTATTCAAATAATTCTTTATCTTACTTCTAGTTTTTCTTTTTCCTTTATGCTTTTTCGTTTCCCATTCCTGAGGTGTCCAATTATATTAATAATTGAATTATTAATTTATCACAATTTAAAACCGTGTACGAAGCCTATAGACATAATGATGCTCACCCCTAGTCCTTAAGATGCTAATCATGCTTTAATACAAGCTCTATACTAATGCCATTTCCATAATTAGTTGTAATGGGCTAATATTTTCTTTAGATAAAACATCGGAAATTAACCTTAAAAAGCTTTAAAGTATAATAACTTAAGGGAAAGATCAATTCAAGTGAGACCATTATTTCAAAAGCAATATAATTTTTAAAAATATTAATTAATAAACCTAAAATCATCAATTTTATTGTTTCATGTTTTTTAGCAAAGTTTTTTTTCTTAAAAAAACTACTCACATATACGTTAAAAAAAAAACCAACACCTACCATATATATATTATAAAAGACTGCACAACTTATTTTTCTCCAAAGAAACAAAATTCATAACCAATATGTATCAATTACCAAAGATCCTATATAGTAAAAAAAAAAAAAAAAAAAGACCTATTGCACAATATTTTCTTATTCATCATTGTCTACATATATGTATGTATATATAAGTAATTAAGAATGCTTGCTTCCCTACTGTATCAGACGATATCAATCAGGGCCCTAAAGAATTTCACCATATCATGTATCTGATAAGGGCATTAGGCAAAAAGAATGGTGGAAACGCAGTTATAATCTGAACTGCATGATTTACATCTTTTGTAACGATTATAGAATCAGAAAGTTCACTTTACCGGTAGTCGAGTTTTTTACAGCTTTCACGCATCCACTTCCCTTCGAATCCCGTTCTCTTCCACGCCAGACACGAACCTTAATTGTTGTTGCAGCTGCATCATAATAATGAAATCAAATTATCAGTGCCAAGGTTATGGGTGTTTCTTTTTCAGTACAAAAGCTGTAGTTGGGGTAAAAGAAGGGTTGCGGAATATGTTACTCAAACTTGGGTAGTTGGGTGCAGTATTGAATACGAATACGTGTCTGACAAACGGCATGTTCCATCTTTTCTAAGTTTCACATATAATTGGAAAGTTTCTCGGTAGGTTATATACAAAGAATAGTACTAGACAACCATGAAATGGAGGAACATAAAGCTTGCAAATTTAATGGTTAATGTACCGGAGCAATCACTCTATTATAGGGACTTGATCAAATTAGTCACTCTACTATTACATAGATCAATTTAGCCTCTGTATTATTAAAAAAAAAAAATCAAATAAGACCAAGCTGGAATAAAGTTAACATTTACTGTTAAAAAAAATATCATCTACTATTTAATAGATTAACATTTTTAAAGTTTTTATGATTCTATAAATGAAACCTTTTGTTTGGAATTGAAAAAAAAAATTCAAGACATTTTTTATACAGTAAATATTAACTTTGTTTCAATTAGGACTTATTTAATTCTTTTTAATAGTATAGGGACTAAATTGATTCATTTATACTACAGGGACCTCCCAAATACTTTAAATTTAATTATGAAAAAGCGTGTAAAGAAACTCACTTGATCATGTTTCAACTTTTCAGCAGTTAACTCATCAGTCAGATTCATCATTCTGCAAAAAGTTTACAGACAAGCGTATCAGAATAAAGTTGTATTCGTAGGTGGGATGGAAATGTAGAACTACTTGATTGGATTCGGAAAACCAACCTAGATTGTAGTTCCGTGATCTTGCCTAGCAGTAAACGCTCCCTCTCAGAAGCTGGGGTTTCAACCTATTGACAAAGAAGGTTTGATAGGAGAAGAAAGAATAACATACTAGATATTATTCATCATAAACAAGGATAAAAGGTTCTTACATTTCCATTGCTCTCCGAACGAGGTAGAGGAGGCAACTTTCCGTTTTGTGAGGCTAGTAAAACAGAAAAAGAAATGGATTACTATACTGATAAGCAGTGTTTTTACTAACCTAAACGTGCATGATGGAAAGAAGAATCTTTCACTGACCATCTACAGCCTCGGCAGACTGCAAGGTATTCAACAAATTCACGATGAGATCCTAGCATTCCAAAAAGAGTTTCCAGTGAGAATATGAATAATTATAAGGCAAACATTCTATCAGCAATGTGATTGTCCCGAGCTTAAGTCTTTACCTGTTGAAGTGAGGTTTGCTGGAAAAGATTTTGAAGGTGAGCCATAAGAATTGATGCGGGCACGTTACCGTTGGTTAAATCCTTGGGGGATTGACTGATAGGCTGAAAAACAGGGAAAATGATAAACTATAAGCAAACGACTAAGAAGTGGGTTAACATGTTCCACTACCAGATAGACGAAGCCACATACAAGATGAGATGAATTTATATTTGATAACAACACATGTTATCATTTTATTTATATTATGAAGGTGTGTGCATCAATAAAGGTGCCTCCCCCGGAAGACAGTGAGGCACTTTCTCTTATTTTGTGCTACACCTTATAATCTGCACACACACCTTAACCCGAGATCCTCCATCTATAAGAGATCCTTAAGCTTCAAGATGTAGATATTATAAAAAAATGAAATAAACATAAATTCACAGCCAATGACGTTGAAAGAAGGTGGTGTACACGAACCACTTGTTTGGATTCAAACATCCAATCACCAACGCTAGCAGACTTTCTGAGAGGTGAAGTCTGAAACTCAAGAAGAAACAGAGCAACCAGTAAGAAGTTGACCATTAATACTGTTAATACAAGGGTATTAAGCGAAGACCAATAACTCACTTGTGAAGATCGACGTGAAACTGAACTTAAAGGAATATCCTAAAGAATATTATCCGGTTAGTAAAGTTGCACGGACAAACAAAAATAGCATTAAAATTGACCTTTTAGAAAAAAGTATTAAAATCGAACCTTACCTTTACAAGATCTAAATTTTCTGATGTTACTGAAAATCGACCTTTTATTTGCACCAGATTAGCCTTTGACTTGTCATCCAAAGATTCTCTAAACCCTGTCGAAGGAAAAAAAGTATTCTACAATATATATCCGCAATAACAGCCACTGGTGGCGGTGGTGGTGAAAAAAACAAAAGCAATGATTCTAAATGCCATGAGTGTTTTACCTCCTGAAGACTTAATAGGAGCTGATAAGCTGTTAGCAGATGCTCGATTAGGAAGCATCAATGGACCACTAAAACTTGGTGCTTTACGAACTTGGCAAACTTTCTCAGTGGCAGGTAAATTTTCATTTTCAAACCTGATATTAGCAGGCCGTTAGCTCAACATCTACAGTTTTCTCCTACATCTCTGATTATATTTAACTTATTTTCTAAAGTTAAAACAGATATGAGATTAATCACACATGTGAGCAATGCAACAGTAAATCATTTTGTTTCTCATCCTTTAATTCCCAACTATAGCAAGACCAAAGCAATAACACAAGAAACTATATTAAAAAATAAAAAGTAGATTGAGTCACCTCCCCATATGTTATAGTCGGTGTGTCAAAACAATTAGAACCAAATGTTCTAAACATGTTTATGCATAAAAATCATCAGCTAGCAATTAATTGGTGAAAAAGAAAAAGTTGAGATCACTTTATAGACCCATAAAGGAGACAAATTAAATTGAAAAGCAAACCCACTATGAACCATGACCAACCTTTCTGAGTTACGAACCCGATCTGAAGATGAATGATTAAGAACAGAACCAGGTGTAAGTGGCCCACTTTGGGTTTGCCTGGGTTTCACTGTTTTAGCCTTGGCCAAACCAACATCCTTTTCTGAAGTCGATGCCATAACATCAATGTTTGATCCATTTTTCCTCAAACCCTTCTCAACTCTATCACAATCCAAATTCTTTCCTGTCTCATTCAAGCAATCAGGCTGTATTGAGTCAACGCTCCTTGGTCCTCCAAATTCAACCCAAGATACTTCCCTATCTAAATTCAGCTTTCCCAAACTAGATTCACAGTAAGCTGCAGCCTGTCAGCCAACACCAAGAGTAAATTAACGTAGTTTGCTATAAAAGGCAAATAAGAAAAGACATACAATTTCTTGCTCAGTAGAAAAAGTAGTATTTTAACCACGTCCAGATACACTTCACAAACTGCTAAGGGCAAAAAGTACAACTGCTGACCTTATGACCAGGGCTTGATTTCAAGCTCTCATCATCTTTGCACTCATGAATATCATCATCACGCACCTTAGCACGTTAAAGTGAAAAATTAGCATAAACCATGTAATTGATGTAACTAACAAAGAAATGGCTTTCAATACTATATGTATGCATAAAATCTTACTATTAAAGGTTAAAACTAAACAATTGCCTACCAGAGATGCTTGTGCTTTCAAATCCTCAATATCAAAATTCCAGGCACTAACTCCTCTTTGGTACTCACTCTGACAAGCAAAAAAAAAGATAACACCCTCAACAGTGAGAAAACACAAATGTCCCCGAATGGTCAACCCAACAGTTAAACAGATATATTATCAGAAAAAAAATGGTAAATCTAATTTAAGATGAAAATGGCGTATGACCGATGATATCTAACCTGTGATAAAGCTTCTTGTTCTGCTGAAGGCATTTTCTTTAGAGCAAGTTGTGCAGCATCTTTAAGCTGTTAAATTTTGTATAAAAAAAGCATTAGACAAATACTATGGAAATTAAAGCAAAATGGAATTGGGATCAGTAACCTGAAGGGCTTTCACACGATTCCAAAGTGGTGGCAGATCAGTAAATAATTTCTTCAGAGAAAGCTCAGGAGGTTTTGCATGCTTGAAAAAGGAGTGCTTTAATAATTTCTCTGCAGTTGGCCTCTTCGTTTGATCTTTAACCAGGCACATTGCTACCATTTCTTTAAAAGACTGAACAAAACTGGAAGTCCTTTGATTAGAAACTTGCTATGCCAAGCAAGCAATTCAAAAACACCTTTAACACCATTTTTTATTTACATGATGACAAATAACCAGAAAGAATAGCAATACCTTAGAGAACTTCTTATCACGATCATAATCTAGTCCTGGTGGAGCATTTTGTATGGTCATCAGGAGAACCTGTTATTGTTAGAAAGAACAGCTGTAAAACATATTTAAGCGTTCCTTAAGAGCTCATGCTACCAAACCCTCCACTATGGAGTATTTATCTAAATTCTTGCTATACTTTCAATGGGTATTCGATACCTTCATTGGTGGATATTTTGAAAAAGGTGCATGACCATGAGCCAACTCCAATGCTGTTATGCCAAATGACCATACATCAGCCCTGGTGCAAAAAATGCAACCATTTAATGAAACTACAAAATTATGCATCCAAGACTAATTCAACAAACCCAAGAATAATTTCCATTAACCAGTCTTCTGTAGTACCATTTAAATATTTAAGCATTGCAATGTGCATGCAATTGGCAGCTTGAGGAGCATAGATACTAATAATAAACTATGATGCATGGATAAAGTGAAATTTTGAGTTTTGCAAAAACATAGATATCACTCAAATAAGACCTCGTAGTTTCGAACACACAAGCAGCCCTAGCTAACTAGAAGCAGAAAATACTTGTGTACATTAATATGTCTGAATCATTTATGTGATAATATGCATTTAAGTAAAACTTCAAGACCTTAAATACTTTTTAAAATCTTAAACACGAATTAAAAACTGACTTGGAGTTATATCCACTTCCGGGCTGCAAGACCTCTGGTGCCATCCTGCAAGCAAGGATAAATTGGAATCTCAAACCATGGAAATTTAAAATAAAATAAAAAAATAAAAAAAAATGAAAAAGAAAGAAAGAAAGAAAACTGTCAGTGGCATCAGTGGAGTTGAATAGAGACTCGACAAAGATAGCTCACCAGCAAGGGGTTCCAACAAAGGTGTTTCTAGAACGCTGTCTATCTCCTGAATCAAACATGCAAGCTGAAACACCAAAGTCAGCAAGCTTTACAGTGCCATTGTTATCAAGCAGTATGTTCCCAGCCTATAATTTCAAAATAAAAAAAACTCAAATAAAAAAAATAACAAATTAATCTGAATAGAACAATATGAACTTAAATGGTGCACTGACCTTAACATCCCGATGAATATGTCCTTGTCGATGAAGATAATCCAAAGCCTTAAGAGTTTCTTTCAGAATAGAACCAATAGCAGGCTCCTCAAAACCTTCAGGATAAGCTATCTTCATGAGGTGCAAACAAGAACCCTCTGACATGAAGGGCATGACTACCCAAAGGTTACGGTCAACTACAAAGGAACAAAATGCCCGAATAACATTTGGGTGATCAATCAAACTCATTGTTTGAGCTTCCCTGCGTATGTCATCCTGCAAAGGACCATTAGCTATCAAGACAGTCACACAAGAGCAAGAGATTACAGTACAAAGAGAAGCTGTCCACTAATATGAAGAGTAGAAGATATAGAACAAGAGAGCTAAACTATACCACACATGCTCCTACAAGTTGCCAACTTCTCTTATTACAGACTTCAACAACCAAAAATAAAATAACCGTGGTATGCATCTATTGACTCATTCTACTATTATCAAATGTATAACTTGTTCAGATAGTAATGAGACAAACAAGCATACCAGATATTTAGGATACATGAACTTGAGCTAAGGCTTAAGTATGACACAGGAAGTAAAGCTAGGGAAAGGAAAAGGAAGGTATAGAGATTAGCACTGTTTCCCTTGTTTAGAGAACATTTTAATAGGACAGAATTTTAATCCTACCACTAGCAAGTAAAAACTTTTAAACTCTTTTACTCTACTTGGAATTAAGTCCCACTAATATCTCAATCCTTTCTCGAGACAAGTAGCAACATTTCTATGAGAAGTGAGAACAGAATCATTTCCAAGTAGATCAAGTGGACAGTAATTAATTTCTGTATGCACCTACTACTAACTTCAGAGAAAAAATCAAAACAAGAAAGAAAGATAGAATACAAAAGATCCCATGGATCAGTAGTGCCAGCATTAGACACTGTATTCCTCAATGGCAGAAATCCAGCTTCAATTAACCATGGAATGTTTCTAGACTATCTTAAGTACACACAGTAGCAAAGGCAACCTAGAACTAAAAAGGCCAAAGTGAAGTTCATGTTATGGACACCACACACAAAAACACACTACTGTTCGAATGGTATGGTTCAAATAACAATAAACAGACTTTTTTTGCTTTCTAATAAACAATTAAAGATAGAACAAAAAAAGAACAGCTTTTAACATTAAGCAAATTCAGAAGGCACAAATACTAAGCATTATCAAAAACTAAAGAAACAAACTAATACGCAACACAAGAAATAAAAGCTTCAATTGAATCATCACTCAGAACCTAATAAACTCCAAATTTAAAAAAATAATAAAGTAAGAATCTATGAAATCCATTCAACTCAACGACAAACAATCAGTGAAATCCACAATCAAATTCTAATCAAACGAAATCTTTAAATCAATTTACAGTCAATTATTCGACTAGAAACAGTAAAAAAAATTAAATTAAATAAAGAAGAAAATAAACAAACGAACCAGATTACTATTGCAGCGATCGAGATCCAAGCACTTAATAGCTACGACGTCGTTAAAAGGAATATAGATCGCTCTATAAACAGTAGCACTTGCGCCATAACCAACCTCTTCCAGAAGCTTGTAATCGCTAGGATTCGCCGAGTAACTCCGACTCCCTCCCATTCTCTTCATACCTTTAAAGCCTCAAAACCGACTTCGGAAAAACAAAACCAATAACCGTCAAGAAATCCCCGGCCAAAGCTTCCGGCAAAGCAAATTGAAGTAAAAAAGAGTTACCGCTACAAATTATTTTTTAAAAAAATATGGCTTTATTATTGTTGTTATCATTATTCAGTGAAGTGTTTATTTGATCCGTTGACCGCCATGAGAAGCGAATATAGAGGAAGGGGGGACTGGTTTGAGCCTTTGAGGAAAGAGATAGAAGAACTGGAGGGAGTGCGTGCTGACGTGGCTGTTTTGCTGCTAGGTGATTCAGATTTCGACACGTGTGTTTGACGCTTTAGTTTCATGAATTTAATTGTTGATTCGTTTTATCTTTTCCGCTTGGATTTCGATATCTTCGCAGTGGTTTTGTTTTCTATATTTACATATAGAACATTATTTTTGTTAATAATTTGTTTCTATTAATTTTGGTAAAATCCGTAAATTTAATACTGGTTAAATTATTATTTAGGGTTTTCATTTGGCAATATTTTTCAGATTGGGGCTTAAATTTTTTTTTATTTTAATTTAGTCTCTAAACTTGACAATTATTCTCATATTTGAAACTGAACTAAACAATTGTTTTTACATTAGAACTTGAACTTTTTTTGTCCTACTTAATCTTTGGACTTGGCAATTATTCCCATGTTAGAGCATGAACTTAACAATTGTTCCAATATTAGAACTAAACTTTGACGTTTTTAAGGAAATATAAAAGACTAACTTTGATAATAATAATAATAAAACATTCAGATCTTAGTGTGTAACAATTGTCAAGTTCAAAGTTTAACTTTGACAAAAAAATATTCAGGCACCAATATGAAAGTAATTACCAAGTTTAGACCTCAAAAAGTTATTTAACCATTTATATTATATATTGTAGATTATCTTATTTTAATTGTTTTCCGATCTTATTTTCCTTGAGTTTAGGAAATCTTCAAATCAACCATATTATTTATTTGTTTCTAAAATAGAAGGGGTTGTGTTTGAAAACTTATTCAATAATGGATAACTATTATAATCACTTAATTAAATCACCTAATTAATTGTTCCAAAAGTTAGGGAAGAATTGATAACTCGAAGAATTATACAAATAAATAGTCATGATAACTTTTAATTATTTAGTTATTTTATACTAACAAATATGTCGGTATTGGCATATAATACTCTACTATTACTAAGCTTTTTTACAATCACTATACCACGTTGAAACACAATTAAAAGAATGTACGAAGTTAAAACATGATTGCTCACTAACAATGAAAAAACAAGTAAATTGCCCTACAATAATCTATAGGGATAAATATCAAATTTGTACATAAATTTTAGTTTAATGTGCAATTTGATACATAAATTTTAAGTTGGTGCAGTTATAAATATGAACTTAAATTGTATTTCATGTATACATAAAACTTTGATTTCGATTCAATTGTACGAATATATATATTTACTTTCATATTGGGTTAATATAATTGTTTGTATATGTAATATATCAATCTAAAATTAAAATAATTATTTGTATATGCATATCTATTTAAAATTGTACTAATTCGATAATATTGTTAGTGATTAGTGAAAATTGAATTAGATCAAATTTTCTTATATGAAATTGAAAAAAACCAAAGTTTATGTATGAAAATATACATTGAATCTAAATCTATATATAATTTTAATATCTATCTCTAATCTATATATGGAAGTGTTTATTATTTTCACTTTATCATAAGGTTTTCAAATACCAAAATAATAAGGAAGGGTGACTAAAACCTAAAAGTGGACTAAAGCATTGCAAGTTTAGGAAGAATCACGTGAACAAACCCCATTTCTATTTTTTGGTTGATTTGTTGTGGATAAGTTATAGTGGATTTAAATCTTGCTCCACTACTTTGATTGAATGGATAGGAAGAGGGAAAAAAATCATATATTTGTTCCTTTTCTTATAGTAATTTGCTTCTTTTTTTTTAGTGTTTATTTTATTATTCAGTGCAGCTTATCGTATCACTACACCTAAAATTTATTAATAGAGTAATTTATTTTTATTAATAATACAATTTTTTATGCTTTTTTCTCTACTAAACACACTCTAAATCCACATTAATATCTAATTATCCATCCATGCATGGCAAAGCGAGGAAAAAAACCGAAAAACAGGTAACCAAGACACATACGCTCTAAATCCCACCTTAATATCTAATTATCCATCAATGCATGGCAAAGCGAGGAACAAAAACTGAAAAACAGGTAAATAAGACATTCTCATGGCTTTCATGGGAAAAGACAATGTTTCATTAATAATTTTAGAATCAGACCAGTGTTTAAATTGGTTAAGCTACTGATTCGATTAAAAATATAATAATAAAAAACTTAAAAACAAACTGTTAAATTGCCGGTTTAACTAGTCTGCACAAATTCCTGATTTATCCAATTCAATGCCATTCTCCAGATCAGTACCATGGCCGGTCTAATCCAGTTTAAATGCTCCAAGTCATCTACTGACCAGTAGAAGACAGCTAAGGATCTCAAAACAAAAGCAAGTTTTTCATAAGAGAAACAATCCCCCATGTGGATAGACGATTAGGCATTGGTGGATATGTAAACATTAGCTATGCAAATCAATTATTGTGATTCCCCCATCATGTTCCCTTAAGCTCAAATGGTACTATTTGGCTGTTGTTGAATTGTTGCTTCCATTTTCTGCCATTATGCAATGCATATGGGGGGCTTGTCTTATCGACATCAACATGGACTGTAACTACGGAAGTGGCACTATTTGCGCCTAGCGGCAAAAGGCATGGTTACAGGCCTTGCAGGATGTTTATTCAGATATATATATATATACACACACACTTATACAGCTATATACTGAATTAAAAAATCACAAACTCAAACAGAAACTAAAACAGCAATGGCAAAGAACAGCAGCAAAAGGAGAAAAGTAAAGGTGCAAGGTTCTGTAATTCCATAATTAAAGCAAACTTAAACATTCTAAACTGCTGATTTTTCAGCGTTGCCACCGTCACTCTACGATGAAGCTCGAGCATGGGCAATACATCATATAGTAAATATAATCTCATAACTTACTTGTTACATGGAGTTTGGCTATATCAGTCGCTTGTTTCAAGCAGAAATGTAAAGTACCTCGGGTCCCTAAATATTGTGAGAGTCGAGGAAAATTTGAAAAAGAATTAGTGAAGGAAATTGATTGACATGAGAAGGAAAAGGCAGAGCATAATACTAAATCTTGTCATGCAGGTTGACCACCAAGCCATGGGCATCATCGAGAAGCTTCCAGACATCCAGTCGTCCAGCCATACTATGGCATTCTCTCATTATCTCATCCATGCTGCTATACATCTCTATGATTAGCTTCCTCCTTTGCAAAACACAAGCTGCAATTGCATAAAGCAAAAGATCATCAGTAGGTGGAGCTCTAAGTCTCATCCTCCCCCAACTGGTCTTTGTAATACCAGCACGAATTGCTGCCTGGTCTGCCCAGACCACTTCCCAGAGGCAAAGAGTCTGCTCGAAGCTTAACTCCCTCCTGAAAAGAACTACAACCATTCTATACACAAAGAAGCAATCTTCAGCTTGAAGCTCCTCCAGGTGCCTGTATAAATGACTATCCTTACACTTGATAATCTTGGACACGATGTTTAACTGTCTTCTAATGCCCACTTCATCAAGCCGGAAATTGTGACGAGCCTTTTTCATGAAACCTGCAAAGCACCAGAAGGCTTCAGAATCATCCTCTACCACTGAAATGATGGGAGAGAGCAGATCGCTCATTCCTTGGCAATAACCTATCTCGGGATCATAAAGGGTATAGGCCTCAAGTATAGCAACAAGACGAGCAGCATGATAAATCCTGCAGGGCTCTAGGTGATCATATTCCTTCAAGCCAACACTCTCAGCTAACTGGTATGCTTTCATTTCAGATACCGAAGCCTGAGTTGAAGAGTAAGCAATCCATTCATCATTTGCCCTCACAGCATCAACACGGATGATTCTCTGCCATGTGGCAAAATCTTCATCCGCATAGGATTTTGACTTTTTTTTTATACGGAAGGCAGAGGAATTATCATCTTTATCAATATTATTTTCCTCTGTTATTTCTGAGGCAAAGAGGGGTATATTTTCATCTTCATCAGAATTATTGGAATCAGAGGATTCTGTCTCACCAGGAGAATCGTCTTCACAATTAATTTCACTCTTATCAATATCTCCCTCCGAATCTGAGTCAGAAGATACAAGGGTCTGATGATTTTGGTCACGCGGAGGGCGATCAGAATAATCAACCATGGGACTTTCTCCCTCAGTTGACCTTCTATCACTAACCACATCCTCTAAGCCTGAAGAATCAACAACTTGACTTAAATCCTCACTGTCTTCATTGCAGTTGTTTCCAGCAGTTTCCTTAACCTTAGAGCTATTCTCAGAATCATCAACCATGGGACTTTCTCCCACAGTTGACCTTCTACCACTAACCACATCCTCTAAGCCTGAAGAATCAACAACTTGACTTAAATCCTCACTGTCTTCATTGCAGTTGTTTCCAGCAGTTTCCTTAACCTTAGAGCTATTCTCAGAATCATCAACCATGGGACTTTCTCCCTCAGTTGACGTTCGACCACTAACCACATCCTCTAAGCCTGAAGAATCAACAACTTGACTTAAATCCTCACTGTCTTCATTGCAGTCGTTTCCAGCAGTTTCCTTAACCGTAGAGCTATTCTCAATACGTTTAAGAATTTGGCGGCACCGTTTCCGCAATCTTTCAAACTCTTTTCTGCATCAGAAAGAAGTAGCCAAATAAAATCCCTCCAAAAAAAGAAGGAAAAATAAAAGCTAGAAAGAACAAAAACAGGGAAGAAGGTAACAGAAACAAAGAATTGCTGATGAACTAGTCTGATGAGGAAGCACATCAATGAAAATCATGATACCTTTTCTGTCTTCTAATGGAGTCTCTTTCGTCCTTTGAACTGTTGAGGTCATATCTGTTAAGCATGCAGACATCACAGTTAGTTGGTGTAACAGGTCATTTATGACCTATACGTGGTTAATATGACAAATAACTACAAATGAATAAAAAACTAAAGCAGCAAGGAAACAAGCCTAAAATAGATCCTTGGCGCAGACAAATCAAAGAAATGCACTAAACACTCCATTTTCCCTTCTCTTACTTCCAAAGTGACTAACAACTAACAAGATAAAATTTGTTTAAACATCTATCTAGAGAAGAATCATTGAGACAATGAAAAGTCCGTAAAGCACCAAGATATGATAGAAAGATCATACAATGATTCATTAGAAAAAAAAGAATTAGGACACTAGCCAGTAATTGGAAAGGAACAATCTAACCTTGAGGTTTAAGAGTTACAAGAAGCAGAAAGGTCTATTTGAGTCAAAGTATAAAGTGGTATATAAAGAGTAAAAGTATATGAATCTTACACTCCAAGGAGGTATGGCCATACCTCTGCTCTAATACTTGGATCAACACCCTGCATTCAAAATGAAAAGAATGATACCTCAAACAGCAATAACATATCCCTAAAACAGACTAAACCAGATGAAAGAGAAGACAAATAAGCCTGAAACAAGATTAATAACATACTCCACTTCGAACTTTCTTCAGAAACTTGACACCACCATCACCGAGTTTCCCATCCGGTGTGAATAAACTTTTCCATTGTTTAGGTTGAAGGGCATATTTTCTTTTTCTAAGGGCCCAGGGTGATTTCAGGCTACCCCTACAGAAAGAAACAAAATTACTGATGCAATAAATATGAATAGCAATTATTAGCATTTTGGATAAATTCATAAAATAACAGGTGTAATTTTTTGTTAGCGCTCGATCTATGAAATACACTCTGTATGTCTATACACTTAAAAGAAATGAAATGCATCACATAAAACAAAATTTGTGAAACACCCAACAGAGCAATGCTAATAGCTGTGTAGATACAAAGAAGATAATTTACGTAGAAGACTGAAGACAAGTAAGGGAAAAATCTCAACTACTTCTGCAAATAGAAATGAGTGCAAGAGTAATTGCAATCACTAACAGGGTGTGTAACTGTTGGAAACAAAGATGAGAACAAACAACAATCACAATTCAACCGCAACAACTAAATATCCTAATGAACAGCTATGATGAAGTGCCATTAACATATGAACCAAAACTGTAACATTATACTCTAATGTCTATTTCGAATTTCACTCAGCAATTCAATTCTGAAACTGAAAGGGACCTTCACTGCAACCGAAAAGTGAAAAGAAGCACAGCAACAGAAATAAAGAGTTAGAGCTTTAAAATAATAATCACATTCAGAACCTCTTGAGAGAGGAAGAGCAGATGAGATTGGAATCGAACTCCTATAAAAGAAACTATGAATCATGACGATGATGATATTAATTCGACTATTTTATGATGGAGATCTAAGAACCAAAAATATAAAAGAAAGAAAACTAAAGGGGATAAGTATTCGACGATCAGTCGGAAGAAGAATGACGATGGAGATGACAATGAAGAATAAGTATTCGACACCGTGATGTCGATGGTGATGATGGCGATGGCCGACGAAGATGTGTGACTTCGCCATAGGATTCTCAATAAACGGCTTACCAAACGGAAATTCTATTTATCTATTCCGTAAGCATATCGAAATCTAAATAAATTTCCTAATTGACAATATTTATTTTAAAAAAAATCAATCTAAGCTCCCTATGCCGCGTAATCACGAACACGATTGGAACAATAACAAAGCTATAATTTACGAGAACATAGCATTTATTTTTCCTTACCTTCGAGAATAAACGATGGTAGCAGCGAGAGCGATTCCGGCCATGGCAGTGACGGCGATGGCTATGCCAGAAGGCGAAACCACAGAGTAATAAGACCAGAAGCCACCGCCGCCGCCGCCGCCGCCGCCGCCGCTAGCTTCCGCGAATAAGATCCATTTCCGTAAACCTTCAATGCCGTCGCCGGTTGAGAAAAATAGCATGAAAATGGCGATGTACGGGAAAACGACGGTTAAGTCCAAGCTGAAATCTCGATTTGAATTTTGCCTTCCCTTTTGCTTCTTCTTCTTCTCCCTATCGGTAACGCGGATAAAAGCATTAACCATCACCAAACGGAGGAACCGCTTGGGTCTTTTTTTTCTCTGCAATTTTTATTGTTTGATTTTTTTGGTTGATTATATAATTATTATTACTATTATTATTCAATTGAAAGCTTTTGCTCTCTTTTTCATGAAAACGCAGTAACTATAATATAATAATGATATCTTTTTTTGTCTCCCATTTTTTGACTGTGTGAACGGGAGAAAGAGAAGGTGAGTGTTCGTAAAAAAGCAGATGGCAATTTTGAAATTTCAGATTTCATGGTTGGGCAAATTAGGGTCGGGTCATGTTTCCTAATTTTGCCAATATTGGGTCATAGATCTGGTATACCAATTAGGCCTTGAATAGGAAATTTATTAAATTGGATGGTCGGGCCTGGTCAGAATTCGTATTTAATATTTAAATATTATTTTATTTAAACTTAGGGTAAATTACTCTCAGTATTGCTAAACTTTAGTAAGTTTACTTTTTTGGTTACTTAATTTAAAAAAAAGATATAAATCAGTCATTGAGCAATTTAAAAGTTTTCGTTTAAGTGACATGATTGTTAAAATCACAATGTTAAAAAAAAAATTTATTCGCACCACCTACACTAATCAAAAACTCTCATTCATTTTCTATTTTACCATTTGGTTTTTCATGAAGCATTTTTTAACATAATGAACCTACAAACTAAAATCTAAACAACTTTCTTTTTTTGATCTCCAACATTGACCATCAAATCAACTTGGATCTAGTGACTCAAAAACCCATTGACTTAAATAAAATTTTCTAAATAATTCAGTGACTTAATTAAAATTTTTTGAATAGTTCAATGATCATTTTATAACTTTTTGAAGTTGAATAACCAAAATATAAACTTGCTAATAATTTATGAACCTTAGGTGTAGTTCACCAATCAAATAATACATGGTGTAACATCCACGACATTCATCACCGCGATCTAGAGCGTAGAGGTATTGTTATAAAATCATATTCCAAATTTTTTTTTTACTCGACATCTATTGTTTTGATCCCTTAATGTAACTTTTGATCCGTAAACTTGGTAAGTAAGTCCACATTTGGTCTCTGAACTTTTTTTATCTACCTTGACCTCTAAATTTGAAAATCATTATTCATTTAACCCATTTTGTTAATGACAATGAAAAAAAGGGGGATAATGTAACTATTAGTTTGATGATCGAACTGGTTGAATCGAGAATTGGTGGTCTAACTCGTTCAACCATCGGTTCGATTTTTGAAACGCTAAATATGATACTCTGAGATTGTACGACATCATTATCTATTTTTTTTCAAACTCAAAGTGTCGCATAATTAAACCTTTACAATTTTCAAGTTCAGAGATCAAAATTGACCTAATTGTCAATTTAAAGTGCCAAAGTGAACAAAAAAAAATATAAGTACCAAAATGAATCTATTTACTAAGTTCAGAAGCTATTGTAGACTTATTTGTCAAATTCAGGAGCCAAAGTTATACTATTCCCTTTTTTTTCATGGTGATTAACGGAATAGATTTAAATAATTTATAATTTTTAAGTTCAGATAAAAAAAAATTTAGTAACCAATATAAACCTACTTACCGAATTTAGGAGCTAAAGTTACATTATCTTTCCTTAATTTGCTTAATGTTCAATCTTTTTAGTTCCCCCCGTTTCTACCATTTTCTTTTTATAGTTTTAAGAAAACAAAAAGCAAAACAGAAACAAGTTGTCTAAAGTAGATCAACGTCATCACTACGTAAAATCCATTGCCTTTTTCAGAAAATCCCAATTTGTAAGAAAAAAAAAATCAACCACATTCACCAAATCAGATTTATTTCTACAAATAAAAATCTGGATAAAAATTTATGTAAAATATATATTTATTAAAAATTTATATAATAAATGAATGAAACTTTGCTTGAAAAGATAAAATGTTTAAAGACTAGGGTTAATTTATCGTTAAATATTTTAGTTTGATTTTGATATTTAATTTAATATTTTAATTTAGTTTCGATATTTATTTTGATACACAAATTAAATTATGTAGCGTTTAAAGGATTAAATTGAATATTAAATTTAAATTTAAATATTAAATAATGAACTAAAAATTATGAAAAGCTTGTTTCTCCATAAACACCCTAAAATAGCAGTCGTCTGGTAGTTGAACTACTCCATAAACAAAACCAGTAATCAGCTCAACTTCCAGCCAACTCTATACCTAAGTCTCTCCACCATAGCTTCTCATATATATATATAAACAATCCATACTCACATCACCATAACCAATCCATTCCCTCAAAAAATAAACCTTAAAGAAAAACACATCACATATTCACGCATCAGAAAAAAATGGCTACTAACAATAACAACACTAAGGAAGACGACCGGCGAGCTGGGGCGGAGATCGTTTACGGCGCAGAAGATTGTTACCGTCACTCCGTTGAGTTGCTACAAGAACTGGGGTTCCCTAAAGGCGTGCTTCCGTTGAAAGACCTGGAAGAATGCGGGCGGGTTAGAGAAACCGGGTTCGTTTGGATGAAACAAAAGGCACCTTACGAGCATTTCTTTGAAGGGACGAACAGCCGGGTGAGTTACTCGGCGGAGGTCACGGCGTACGTTGAGAAGTTCAAGATGAAGAAGATGACTGGTGTTAAGAGTAAACAGGTTTTCTTATGGGTGCCGGTCACTGAGATGAGTATGGAAGACGGTTCTGGTGACAAAATATACTTTAAAACTCCGATGGGGATTGGGAAATCTTTTCCGGCAACGGGGTTTATGACAGAGGAGGAGAAGAAGAAGTATTCGGAGGACAAAAAAAGTGACGATTGAAAATTATATATATTTACTGATTGGATACAAAATAAACGATTTATTTTGATTAGTACTGTAATTTTTATTTTTTATGATCTGTTTTATTTGTGAAAGATGCATTGCGATAATGGGGCCTATGGTGTTTTCAGTTTCTTTTTTTTTACTTATAGGTATAATCTTTTATTTCGCACTCTAATTTTATAAAAAAATTATTTTTTTATTTTTTATTTTTTATGTTTAAACTTTTATTTTTCTGTTAAACCATTCAAAATAAATGAAAAAAAATAATATTTTTTTAAACTTTATTGACGTGATATATTTAGATTATCACATAATACATTAATATTTAATTAATTTTTAAAAATTTTAAAAGTTAATTAATAGATGACATGATAATCTAGGTACATATCACATCAATAAAATTAATAAGCGTTAACTTTTTAAATATTTTAGGTAATTTTGAAAAAATATAAATTTAAAAATTAAAAAAACAAAAAATTAAATAAATGGCTAAAATAATATTTTTTTGTAAAGTTTAAGGGTCAAAAAATTTATTATTCCTTTATTTATTGCAATTATGTAATAGTTTTTGTTTTCCTGTTTGAAGTATAGAGGAAGCAATAGTTGAACTAATAAGATTGAATACGATTTTCTATGAATAAATACAATAATTCTTTTATAAAATGACGTGGAAATATTTTGTAATTGACCTTAATTAACGAATAATTAAAAGTAAATACGATTTTTGATGCGTATGAAGATTGAGTAAGTCTTATATAAGATATTTGATGCATATCAATTTAAATAAAAGGGATTCAATCGGTTTAAAAGTAAATGGCTTAAAATTAGTAAAAGTAAAAAGTAAAAAATCGAGACAAAAAATATTTATATTTGAACATGTTTAATTAGGTTATAATTTTTTAAAAATAATTTTTATAGTATAATTATTTTTTAAAGTTATGTTTGTAATCCTCCACTCCCGATCTAAGAATGCGATATATCATATTTGTTGTCAAAGTAACTAAGATTTTATTTCAATATCTAATAGACAAGTCATACAAATAATTTTATTTTCAAAACTTAATAAAACGCAATATTTATTCAAAACCTGATTATAAACAATCTTACGAAAACTCTTACGAACACGAGTAATAAACGAAAGACTAAAACATAAAAATTTTAAAATACATTAGTAATATCGCGACTTTGATGGTAGAAAACATGGTGTCGTGACTTCAACTAAAGTGAGTCACAACCTTAAAGACAAGAAGTTGACATCGTGACTTCAACAAAGGAATATCGCGACCTTACAGACAAGAGGCTCAATGTTACAACCTCAATAGGAGAGAGTCGCGACTATGGTAATAGAGACTTAATGTCGCAACACCAATAGCAAGATGTCATGACTATAAAGGCAATTTTTTTCCATTTTGCATCATATGGCTCAAACCTGCCAAACATTAATACCAAATGGTCTAAATGACCAAACAACTCATCACAAATTAAACATTAACTCAAATGCCAAATCATCATTCACATCATGTCAAATGCATGATCTCAAGTACGATCCTATTTATTCTAGATTCGAGCATCATAATCATTTACTTAACATACAAGTGATGTTCTAATTTCAATCATACCATCACACAACTTGATTAAGCAAACTTTTACTATACCATCAAATAAACATATATAAATTCAAAAGATAAACATTCCTACCATTAGCACCAAAATATAAAAAATGGACCCAAAAGCAACTCAAAACCTTAAGTTCATGCCACTTGTTATAACATGACAAACCTATACAAACTTTTTGAGTTGAAAGCGGAATTTGGATGCTTTCGATCACTTCGAAGCTTCAAGATCTACAATACTTGCGTACGAAAATAAACAAACTGTATATTGAGCGATAAACTTTAGTGGTGCTATCATGATTTAAATCAATAGTCGAAACAATATATCTATAAAATCAATATGTGATTCAACTATCAACTAAATCAATTTGCATTTCATGTCTAATGTGCATAGCCTCATAGCTTATTTCATTTGACATTATCATCACATCTCAATTACATATATGTCATAGCATATCATAAATCTAGTCATTTTCTCATTCCTACTTTGAATCCACTAATTCATTTTTTATCCATATCGGCCTTCAGGGCTCGTTTTAACCGGTTCATACGATCTTTCACAAGCCATCTTTTGATACTTTAACATTAATATTTAAGATACATCGTTCAATATTAGCATTTCATATCAAATGTCACATAGCATGATATATGTTTCGTGATCCCTACTAACCAAGCACAAACTCAAGATAGATACACAGATCATTCAACTATCACACTAATATATTTGGCACCTAGTGTCTCATCGGTGCATCCAAACTACAATATGCGCTCCGTGCCTAATCGGTATAAACCGAAGTAATAAATGTGCTTAGCACCTTATCGAAATGTCTGAAGTATAAAATTCGCTCCGTGCCTCATTGGTATAAACTGAAGTATAATCCCGTACACTAATCCTACGGCATGCTAACTATACCCGACTTTGCCCGAAACCATAGGATAACCAATGTTTTTAAACATATATACATGATTCACAATTCATAGTTTCATATGTAACCAATCATACCAAGCTCAATTTGATACATACCCTTTCACATCATCATATACATACCAAATAATGAGATAAGTACGATTCTTACCTTAAGCAAACTAGTTGTAATAAGGCATGCATACATACATACGTACATATGTATATTGATTTCAAATCATGAAAGCACAAACCATAATAACTACTCATCTACGGCTCTCAACTTTTTGAGACGGCCCGACTTTGTCTTTAGTTATGTATGATAATTCAAGTATGGAAATGATATTACTTCTCACCCAATCACATGAAAACACATAATTTACCATAATTTATATTTTATTCGTTTTAGTTCTTATATCTGAAAAGTTCATATTTTCCAATATTTAGTATAGAATCAAAATCAAATTTCATAATCTTTCATTGGGGATCCTGTACTTCTAATCTATAACATAAATTTTTTTAACAATTTTCAATTTATTCAATTTAATCTCTAACGTCACAAAATTAACTATCAAGCTTAGTTAAGTTTCTAATCACTTCCATCACTTTTCACTACCTTCTTAGTCTTAACATGCTCAAAATTCATGCTTCAAATTCTCATCAAAATTAAGCTCAATTTCATCAAATACCCATTAATGACAATTTAATAAACATTTTACAATTGAAAAATCTAAGGCAATGGTAAGCTTAATCAATCTTAGATGATCACGAAAATATAAAAATTTCAAAAGAAAAACATGTTCACCTTAGGGATTTTGGACCAAATTGTAAACAAAGCAAAAAGAAAATTTCTTTCTTTCTTCTTCCCTTGGACGACCAAAAGAAAGAAGATGATGGCTTTTATTTCCATCAACTATCATTTACTATATTAATTACTTATTAAGCACTCAAGCATTTTCTAAATTAACATTTAATAACGATTATACTTTTACAATTTATTCTATGCATTATAATTAATTATTTTCTCAATTTAATTTCTCGATCATTCATTAATATATTTTCACACTAACTTCGTAAATTATTCTATTCATATTTTCACTAACTCAATTTATGAAATTGAATTTCAAAATTACATTTTTCGACACCATAAAAAATTCATTGTAATAATGATATTATTAGTTATTTCAAAGATTGAGATGAAATTTTCCTAAAACCACATATTTCAACACAAAATTTAGCATTGGATGAGTTGAAAAAGATTTTTTTTTCAAAATTCACATAATTATTTTCTACAATTTTTTAATAAAAATATTAATTAATAAATAAAATTATAAAAATAAATCGACTTGTAATAAAGAAGCTAAAATAAAATTATTGTGATAATCTTGTAATAATGTATTTATAAAAAATAAATGAGGCTAATGTTGTTTAAATTGAACTAAAATAATAGGTCATGTTGCTTGTATTAATAATCGATTAGAAAGAGAATTAAATTAATTACTCTATAAATATTTCTAAAATTAATTTTTTATTAAATTTTAATAATTTATTTAATTAAACTAATTAAATAAAAAAATTGATGGTATGATTAATTTAACTATAATAAAATAATTCTATAATAATCTTTTTATTTGATTTCGTAACTAGAAAGAACATTATATTATATTAAATGTGGGGGCGCGTGTGTATATATATGCAACGCAGACAATAGCAAAACAGACTGCGTCTAGTTCTGGTCCCATCATTGGTGGATTAAATATACACACTCCCCTCGTTTTCAACATCCATCCCACATGGCCAAACTCTCTTCGGGCCCCACCTTCCCTATCTCCATTTCCCGCCACACATATCACCACCGGGTCACTGCCTGCCACGTCGCCACTCCCACCACCACAACTACCATCCCGTTCGCCGATCTCCACCCATCACTGGAGGTCATAGGGGGAGCTCGCAACCGTTTCCTCCCAGCTCTCCACTCCGCCCTCCGCCATCCCTATGACCCCTTCCCCTTCATCGCTTGGAACCCACACGTCGAGACCATCTTCGCTTCCTTTTTCCGTTCCATTCCCGACGTCAGGTTACGCCGTGAATGCCTCCGTACCCAAGATGGAGGTACCGTCGCACTCGACTGGGTCGCCGGCGACCAATACCAACTCCCTCCTGATTCTCCGATCCTCATTTTAATGGTAACACGAAAAATGATACTAGCAAATCATGTGATCCAAGAAACTTGGAAGCTTTATTTTGACTTATTTTTTTTTCTCCATTTTGCAGCCGGGTTTGACTGGAGGAAGTGAGAATTCATATCCTAGACATATGTTAACTAAGGCAAGAAGTAAAGGGTGGCGCGTTGTGGTTTTCAATAGCCGTGGCTGTGGCAATAGTCCAGTCACCACTCCTCAAGTAATGATTCTTTTCTGCTGCTTCGTAAAAAAGATTTGGGAGTTCGGGGTTTTTTTTTAATTACATATATATGTTTATACGTGCAGTTCTATTCAGCTTCGTTTGTTGGGGACATGCGTGAAGTAGTGGAACATGTTAGTGGTATATACCCAGAAGCTAATTTGTATGCTGCTGCTTGGTCTCTTGGTGCAAACATTCTTGTTCGGTATCTTGGTGATGTAAGATAGCAACATAAATCCCCCCCCAACAGACACATATATAAATGTTAAAATACTCTTTGTGACGAAACTTCTTTTTTTTTTTTTGCTTTAGATTGTTACATTTGATGTGATCGGTAGAAAAGTTTTTGCATTGTTCACTAATTATGTTCAAAATTTCTAATCTTGTGTTTTATTGAGGTAGCTGCGGTTGGTCACTTCTAGCTCGTCCGAGTGTATGCATTTCACGATTTTTTTACTGGAATTTCATTCTTTCAAAATGGATTCCTTACTTGGATTTCAGATTAGGGAGGATTGTCTTAATGATTCTTGATTGAACATTCATTTGGAAACTCCACCCATCCAACCAGAGTAAAATATGTTGTTCGTACTCGAGTGTGAGTATTAGATATTGTTGATGGAATTGGCTTCTTCAAAAAAAATCTTAACAGTGTCATTCGCCGTGCAGCCAACCAAATTCCCAACAATCGAAAATATTGTCCTTATTCTAGAGTTTTGTCTCTTGTACTTTGCCAAGAGTTAGTATACCATGAGCGGCTACCCTAAAGGCTTGGTCCGGGAGTGTCTTGACCATATGTAAGTGGCTACTCGCCAATGGGATGTGAGCATCTCACTCTAGTGGAATTCGAACCCCTGATCTATGGCATATAATTCACTTGTTGAGTAAGATGGTTCACCTGGGCTACGCCCACGTATGGTTGAGGCACTTCCGTCTTTGTGAACCAGACCTTCAAGGCAGCCGCTCACTATAAGTTGGCTCTTAGTAAAATTCAGGAGACAAAGACAATACCTTCGATTGTTGGGATTTGATTGGTTGCTCGACAAACAACACTTCGAAAACTTCTCTCAAAAGAGCCAATCCCTCAACACATGATTGTTCAACTGTTTCCATGCTTTTGGGAGTAGATCATTTCCCATACCCGTATCTAAAAATGCGTCAAACACAAGCAGTTGAAGAAAAACAAATAAATCGGAACAACATAGGTGACAGATTACAGTTAGTTTACCCTCTGTCTTGTCATGTTGAAGTTAACACTAATTTATGCTTTAAATTGTTGTTTTTAATCTGATTTTCACACCGGTTTTAGAATATGAAAATTCTCTACTTCATCTGTTCCTTTGATTGCAGGAATCTCATGCATGCCCTCTTTCTGGTGCTGTCTCATTATGCAATCCATTCAATTTGGTCTATGCTTTTGAGGAATTCACCAAGGGCTTTAACCGAGTTTATGACAAAGCGCTTGCTAGATCCATCCGTAATATATTCAAGAGGTACTTCTCTACAACATGCTTTTGTTTGGTTTCCGCTTTTATCGACTCGATATCCCGGTTTCCACAGTTACACTTCAATCTATTGGTGTTCTACAGGCATATTCTCCTATTCGAAGATATCGGGGGTGAATATAACATTCCCTTGGCCTTAAATGCACGGCAAGTTAGGGACTTCGATGAAGGATTAACACGAGGTATGCTCGTAACTGCGATTAGGGAGTCTAACGAAACATGGTTTGCTTATATCTCTCTTTGCTAGCTTGCAGTTTCCTTCGGTTTTAAGTCATTGGACGAGTACTATTATAAGGCGAGCTGTTTTCATTCCATAAAACATGTTCAAGTACCATTGCTCTGTATCCAGGTGATATATATTGTTCAATATCATCTCCATTAAGTTGTTATTTCTATGACATACATTACACACTCCGACTCAGGGCACAAGACATTCGATGCCTCTACTTTAATCATCCGTTCATGTTGCTTGTCTTTAAACTATAAGTTTGTGTTTTTGTTCGGTTCGGAAAGGTATGTTCGAAAGGGAAATTTCGATAACAACGTTCGACTTATGTTTTAAAAATGTGTATTGCAGGCTGCAAATGATCCAATTTCACCGGTTAGGGCAATTCCTCGGGAAGAAATCGAGGTAGGTCGATAGCTCTGTACGTTATCGAGCTATTTGTTCAGCAGTTTTCTAACTTGATCATTTAAGCATTCTCATGGAATGGACCAAACATGTACACAAACCTCCATTTTATCGTGTCCCTTTTCACCATATCCGGTTGGTCAAGGCTTGAATTGAGTTATTCCCTCTCTCGTTGCTACGGGACATTATATATTACATTCGAAAATGAAACAGATGGCTGTGTATTCATATTGAAGAATGTAATCCTGCAGATAACAATATCGAAGTTGACATATGCTCTTCGTTCTTAAACACTATTTCTAATGAAAATGTATGCTTGTTGTCTCAGGCAAACCGGAACTGCTTGTTAATAGTGACACCCAAAGGTGGGCATTTAGGTTGGGTTGCAGGTGCTGACGCCCCGTTAGGAGGTCCATGGACCGATCCCGTAGTGATGGATTTTCTCGAGCATTTAGAAAGAGGTACACATAAAACTGTTGAGTCTTCTACTGGCCCATTAACTGTTACTTCAAAGAACTTGCATCATGCAGAAGTATAGCAAGCAAATCATACACGAATTCTGATATATCATTACCGATTCGATTATGACGATTAAGTTTCGATGTAACATAGCTGATTCATTATATCGAACTAGTGTAAGCTGTTCTATCAATGGCTGAAAATTGTATCCTAAGGGACTTGTATGATGATGATGATGGTTGATTGGTGCTATGAATTCCATTTGGGGATCAAATGAATGATAAAAGTTCCCCTTTCAGTGGATCTTTTATGTGGAATGTTGAACCACCTTGTACCATGTAGTGTTGCAGCAAAATGAGTTAGAGCTCGGCTTATACAGTTATCCTTAAAAAGATGATATTTAAGGAGTTCCGATATTTAAGCTCTTCATTTGCCAACTACACTTCTCTTCTTCAAAGTTGATCTTTGAAATTATCCAGTTTTAGATTATTTTTTTTTGGATAGAATCAAGGAATTTTAAAGGTCCATGAAACTAATTATTTCAGGGCTTGTGCTTGTCTCTTTTAACGATATTTTTTTTTAGTGTTTGAACTCGAGTTTTCTTTCTAAGGATTCGACGTGCTTTACTACTGCACCCAATACAACTGAACTATTAGTAAGTTTACATTTTAAACACTCAACTTCCAAAAGTTACAAAATGGTTATTAAACTATTCAAAAGTTTTCATTTAAGTTACTAAACTATTCAAAAAAAATTATTTAGGTCCTTGTTAAATTTTTTTCTAAAAAGAAAAGTTCAGCTAGCAAGCTTCAAGGGATATTTGACGATCGATACGGTGGAATAGTAGTCATCGACAAGTAGAAAACATATCTTAAATTCAAGTCTATTTGATGATCAATGTCATAGATATGAGAAGAAAGCTGTTTAGATCTTGGTTCGCAAATTCATTATGTTTGAAGTTGTTTTACGACCTTTCAATTGTAGGTAGTAAGAATATAGAATGCCATACAACATCAATTTTACCTGCTTGTAACTTAAATAAAAGTTTTCAAATAATTCATTGATGCTAATTTATCCAAAATGTTAATATATGATTCTTAGCAAAGATGTCAACCTAGATAAATGTTAAAAAAATCCAACCATTATTTCATTAGATGGATATAATTTTTTGTATAATTCAATAAATGTATTACCACCTAAATAATAATATGTATTAGTGCATGTGAAAAATTAAATTAAAATTAAAGTTTAAATGTTTATATCTTATTACATAATAAATTAAAATTTATATATAATTTTAAAATCTCTTTCTGAAATCTATATAATTAATAAGTTGGTCCAACTAATTTAAAATTATTGAATATTGATTTTCATGATATAAATTCTAGTGAAGGTAAGTAGCCTAACATGGCACTGACTTATTGCCTCATTACCTCATCTTTCACATGGCTATTGTGAGAAAAGAAAATGATGTAATCCTACCCTTTCATTGTAAAATACTATATCATTAATTTAAAACATAAATAATTTTTAATCAATTACTAGTTAATTCAATTGAATTTTAACTCGATTGGTATTAGTATTATTGCTAATGCAAGAAGAGGTGGGTTTGAGTGTGTTGAAGTGTATTATCTTCCTATTTAAAGGTTAGGGAGGGACTATGGGTAGTCTTAGGTATTGTATAAAAAAATACTGAAAAAGTCCACCTCTTTGAATATATAAAAATTATATATTTTATTTAATTATGTTTTTTTTGTCACACAAACTATGAAAAGTTACAAAATAGTTATTTAATTATTTAATTTTATCTTTTTTATCAACAGTTAATTGACGTAAAAATGGAAACACCAAAAACTGCAAGATAGTTGGGTGATAACTTTTTTATAATTGGATGACAAAAAAAATATAGTTGGATGACTAATAATATAATTTACTCTTAATAATTTAATATTCATGTAAAATTATATAACTATTTATTTACAAAAAGAAGAAGAAGAAGAAGAAGTTGCTCAATTGGCAGGTTTTTAATTTGAAAATTTGTTCTTATTCAATTTGATATATATGATTACAAGTAATTTAAGCATGTCACATGGCCTAAAATATAGACATAAATTCACATCTCTTGGATCTAATGTCATCTTTAACCCCACTTGATCCAACACAGTTAATTCAACCCTTTTTTTGGGTTAAATTTCTTTTATCAACATAATATTAGAAAAAGGATTAAAACAAGAAGATTCAAATCTTTATCATTTATATGTGAAACGAAAACTTTTGAACCATAATTTTAAACAAGTCTCGATAGGTTTTTAATTAATTTTTTGTCGATTTCTTCCAAATTTCCTCAAGTTCCCTGGCGAATTCTTTTTGTCGACCAACAACGATAGTGATGTGATCTTTATTTTCGACAACCTTAACTCGAGCACGAGGGATTCGTCTTTGAACATTGTAGCTACATTCGAGCGGGATGACTTCGTCATCCTCGCCATGGAACACAGTGACTTCGCAGCTCAACCTGTCCCGGATGACGTCCAAATACCGATCGAGCTTTCCAGAGGTGCCGAAAATAACGTTGTGAAGTGTATGCCATGAGGCTATATGGGTGTGTCGGATGAACCCTTCAAGCAAGAAAGTCCTAATCCTGGTAAAACAACATTAATAATTAATTAATAGTCGTAATGAAAAAGACATAATGATTATTTTTTTGTCAATTTAATCTTATTCTTTAAATTTTATAAAAATATAAATAAAAAAAACTCAAAACTTAAAAATATATATAAAATTCATAAAAATTTATGAAATACGCATGAATTATCATATTTAAAAATTTAAAATTTCAGTTAATATTTTTATTTAGAAAAATCAATTTGACTCTTTTTAAAAAATTAAAAGTTAAATTTAACTAAAAAGAAATAAAGATTAAATTGATAAAATAATATAAAATTAAATTTAATATTATACCTATAAAAAATGCATTAAAAGTGAATAGACAAGGGTAGATGATGACTCAGTAGCATAAATTAATGATTTTCATGTGTAGAGAGAGACAGGGGACGGCAGAAACCCTAATAAATGAAAATGAACCAAATTAATTTCTTACATTAAAACGTTTGTCCCCGTCAACTTGTGACTTCAATTTGAAGGTTGGACTGAAAAAGTCTTAAATTTAAGTTTGTGAGTTGAGTTTGAGTTAAATTCAAATATATTAATATTTGAATTTGTGATTATTTTTTACATTAAATATGATTAATTTAATTTTCATATAAATTTAAATTTGAGTTTTAATCGAATTCAATTAGATTTTAAGTTGAACTCAAGAATTTTATGTAATTCGAACTTGATTAAGCTCGAATATGTATAAAATACTAAGCGCAAATAAACGTAAAAGGGACCATTTTGAGCAGTTGCCATTAAAAGCAATGAACTTCTGGACTAGAAAGATTTTTGCATATAAGGGGCAAAAGTGAAGTACAAGCTGAAATTGACAAATTTCTTACCTAAATTTATTTGGACGGTGAGAGTTTAGGTAATGGTGAGTACTGCTCCACGTGTAGGGCAGCTATGGTAGGTTAAATGAGGTTGGTTGGATGGAAATTTGTGGGTTTATCATCGAATTTTTCATTTTTTTAATTGAAGCTTTAAGAAATAGAGTTTTTAATTTTTTTCAAGGTTTAAAGTTTAATGTCGATGCTTTAATTGGAAAATAAAAAAGATAAAAATAATAAATTCAAATCACATGTTGAATGTGACCATTATACAAAATGTTAGAGGCAAATCATTGATTAAATGGTACTTGTTGGACAAAATTTCCCAAATTCGACGAGATTTTATTGATGGGAATGATTTGATTCATATTTTTTTATAAGAGATTATATTTAATAAATTAATAAATAATTTAAAAATTAACGTAAAAATTATATTTTTTAATTTGTGTTGTTTTATCATTTATTAATGAAGGGATGTTCGGAAATTCAAATGACGGAAATTATTGAGTAAAAATATCATGTAGACTCTTATACGAATAGTTAGATTTTGTTTTGTTTTATTTTTTTTCAATTAAAAAAATAAGTAAACTAGTCATTGTATATTAGATTAAAGAGCAAAATGATCATTTTTGTTAATAATTTCATCCATTTGTATTATTAAAAACTGGCATGGATGATAAAATAATCAGATAGCGACACATGTCGTGCCACATGTATCTCATGTTGAGGTGCAAGGACTAGTTTTTAACAGAAAAACCAATTTGCTCTTTGATCTAATATACATGAACTAATTTGTCCATTTTTTGAGTAAAGACGATAAAATATAATCTGACTACTAGTACAAGTCTCCATGGTATTTTTATTGAAATTATTGTTACCTGTTTCCAGTAATTATTTTGATGAGAAAATCCCACAACCGATGATTCTTGCATAAGACCAACGAAATTGTCCGAGCGATGTATTGATACCAACTGCCAACGGAAGCACAAAACGCCATTGGTGGCCACACTCGTCGCGGCGCCACTCGTCTCATGACATACTGCGTCGCGGATTCACCTTTCGGGACTGGATAATATGGCTGCCATTGCACAATTTCACAAACATATTTTTCTCAAACAATTGCAAATGGTAAAAAAATAATGAAGGGTAAATTACATACCCGAGTTCATTAAACTATTAGTAATTTTATGTTTTGGTAATTCAACTTCAAAAAGTTAAAAAATGGTTATTGAACTACTAGAAAATTTTCATATAAGTTTCCATTAAAGTCACTAATGTTTAATGGCTTAAATGAAAATTTTCGAATAGTTTAGTGATCATTTTGTAACTTTTTAAAGTCAAATGACTAAAATATAAATTTATTAATAGTTTAATGACTTTGAGTGTAATTTGCTCTTAAATGAAAAACAAAGGATATATATTATATATATAATTATAATTACCGGTGCTAACAGCGTGAGGGACTTGACCGATTCCGGGTGTTTAACGGCAATAGCTAGTGCCAAAATGCAGCCTAATGAATGTGCCACAATGTGAAAAGATCTTACACCATAACCTTCGAGTACCGATTTTTCGATCATGTCGACATGTTCTCGCAAAGTATAAAGCGAATCGTTCGGCTTAGGACTCCTCCCAAAACCCAGTAAATCAACAGCCAATAACCTGTAAATCGATTTAGCTTTGCTTGAAAATTTTGGGAACAAAGTTTCAGTCCAAAATGCTGATGACGAAACAAAGCCATGGATGAACACCACATCTTCCTTCGCTTGATCTGATATCACAAAAATACAAAGCGTTAATCACATTTAATATAAGCTAATCTTTTATTATATGTTAATCTGGAACAGATATATCTACCTTTTGGACCGTCGGATTTAACAAAGAGGGTACGTTTAGTGGAATAAGTCCATGAATTGCAGAACTGACAATCACAATCGGACCAACGAGTAATGGGGTATAAATACTGCCCTATCATTCTTCCTTGAAGCAGTTTAACAATGGTGGAGTTAATGGTGATCGTTGATCTTGTTGGTTTTTTCTTCTCCGTTGATTTTGTGATGGTGATGGTGTCGAATGTGAGTTTTTTGAGCTGGTTCGAGACTTCTGTTACGAATGAAGGACGTGAATAAAGTGTGTCCGAAATTTCTTCTAACTGGAACTTGGTTGAAGTGAGATAAACAACTTCGGACTCGGTTTCTCCTTGTTCCGAAACAATGATTTTACCGCTACCGTCTAGGGTTGCCGCCGAGTAAGAACCAGAACTAGGGTTCTTCCATTCAGATTCAATGCAGAAATCAAGGACTTTGTAAACAAAACATAGAACAAAATCAAGTATGTCAAGGAAACAAAACACGATGAAACTAAGAACTATGTTCAGAGCGCTTCCTACTAATGTTAAAACATGTCTGGTTTTACACATTACAGAGAACTCCATGGGAGAAAAAAAGACAAAGAAAAAGACAAAATAGAAAAAACAGAAAGATGAACAATGTCTTGTTTGTTAACCTGAAAGGCAACAATGATGGAAATTAACATATATTTATATGGGGGGTATTTAGTAGTAAGTCTAATAAGTGTTTTTTGAAAAAAAATCCGCCATGGTCGACATTGGCTTGACCTTATAAACACAGAGAAGTACACTTTTGAGTGAAAATGGAAGCGTGTGAGAGACAATGTGAGAGAGACGGAGCAAACGACCAAACAGAGTAACAGGTGTGGATAAATGGGTTCATTGTTTCATTTTAAAACATCATTTGCAGGCCAAAAAATTTAATAAAAAGAAAGTAGTTGGTGGTTGAGGATGAAGAACTTTAACTGTTTCAAATTCTTCCTTTTTTGCCAAATATTTGGCTTAAGCTTTCTTCCCCATACCTTGCGCATACAATGATGTTCTTTATATTGGATGGAACCTTTTTTTCTTGTAAGAAATTTGGATTTCACAATTTATAGTATATTTTTATTTGTAAATTTAAAGATCAATAAGGTAATGACACAAGGTTTTAATGGGTGGTAGGTATATCACGTAGATTTATGTTAACGTAGGTATACAATTAAGTAATTTTACTATTTTAATATTTATATTTTTTTAAAATTAAATTAAATTAATATTATTTTTTAGATTAAAGTGTAATTTTATTATTATAATTTTTAAATTTTAAAAAAATTAAATTAAAATTTTTCATTTTAAGGAATTGAAGCCCTTGCCATACCCTGAATTCCTCACTGTTTATAAGTTTATTAAATATTTAATGAGATTTTGATTTAAGTGTAAAATTAAATTTTTTAAAATTTTGAGATTTGTTGAGGAGATTATTTCTTTGAGAGAAATATTTGTAATGTTGGATTGTCTCTAGTAAAGCGACTCTTTTAAAAGAAATTTTTATAGTGTTATCCATTGAGGCACCAATCAAATCATCAATAATGTCATTGTATTATCTCTATGTTGAATTTTTTTCTCTTCTTCTATCGAGAGCTGTGTACAATTTATGAAGGGAATCATCCACTAAATTTAAGTAAACTGTGTATAATTTTTTAAAGAAAAATGCCTTCTTTAATTTATATTTTATAGGTTTAAGTTCCACCAATTTTTTTCAAACTTAAAATTAAGTTGGATTAAATTTCATCTTATATTCAAACCTCTACATTTCATATTGAAAACTAAATTTTTATCTTTTTGCATTTCTCTTGTGAATATAATGTAATCTAATATATATATTAGGAATCATATTATTAAATAAAAATTAATTAATTTTCAATTCGATTAATGGTGAGCAGGAGGCTAGTAGGGGCTTGGCCTCTAAAATGTAAAACCACGATATTGACCCTTTAAGTTTTATAAAATTTTAATTTAGTAAAAAATAAAATTACACTTTGATTTCCTTAAAAATAATAAAATTTTAGTTTAATCTTTTAAAAATTATAAATATATAAAATTTAAATTATATATAAAATATATAATTTAATTCTTCTCAGGATTAATCAAACTTATTTTTATTTTTTCCCCTCATTCACAAGGTTTACAACTCATCTCTAGTAACAATTAATGTAAAATAATATATATACATACATATCTGTAAAAACGAAGAGAGCTTTAATTGTCCAAACCTAGTGGACGTGTCTCTCGTAGTCCCTTTGGGAGTGACACACTCACCAACACCGTCCACTCGAGGCCTCATTAATTATGTTAGGCTTTTTCTATTAATATATTTTTTATGTTGATTTTGCTTAAATGCAATATCAAGAAATAAAATAATTATTTACATAATATAAGAATAATGGATCTCTGTTGAAAATAATTATTGACATATTAAAATCTGTTAAAATAAAAATTTCCTTTAAAAATATTTTTTTAAACAAAAATGAATTCCTTTATTATTTTAATAAATAATATTTTTTCCGAAAAATTAATTACGTAATATAATTTAAATGAAAACATGGGTTTTTGTTAATTATATGAAATCATTAATTTTAACTCTCGAACCAATTAAATGGACTAATTAATGAAGATTCCAAGTATACCTCAAAGGTACAAATCACTAAGTCAATAGCGATATTTGACATGAATTACCATTGGATTATGGGCAGTACGAGTGCGTTGCAATTGCATTAAAATATAAGAAAATGGCACTATCATATCTTTAATATTGTTTACAAACCCTAACTACAGTTTGAAGATTTCATCCAATTAAATGGATTATTGGTTAAAAATCCAACAATGATACCATTTTTATTTACTTTTAAATAATAATTAATTATAAATAAATATTAATAACCTTAGAAACCATAAACATTAAACTCGAGAGTTATTAATATTTATTTATAATTATTATAATAATTAATAATTAATTATATTTAAATAAAAATATTAGTATTTATATGTTTTTATTTTATTTTATTAAATTATGAGATATCAAGTTATTATTTACTAATGATCTGTGTAAGGATAGGGGGCAAGCAATGATTTTGGCTATCAAAAATGAAAAAAAAAATCCATATAGCCCTTTTAATTTTTAGAAAATTAAAAATCAATATAATGATAAAATTATATTTCACCCCAAAATTTCTTAATTTATTCAATTTTTATCCTAAAACAATTTTCTTTCTTCACCCTGGAGGGATGAATTTTATTCTTTAAATTAATTTATTAGCGATTTCTTACACATTTTAAACTATTGATAGTTTGTTTAGCAATTTCTTACTTTTTTTAATTATTGGTTGGAGCTATCCGATTTTTAAATTTTAACATACCATTTTTTTTCCTATTTTAAGATTTTTTTATATAATATTTAAAATTATCCATAATTCCTTTTCAAGTATCTTAAATGGAAGTATAAACGTTTTTTAATAAATTTGAATTTACGTCTTTTTATATTAATAACAATATTAATACTAATTGAATTAAGATTTAATTATTTAAATTAATTTCTTAAATTTTGACAAATGGCAAATGAAGATGGTTCCTATAGAACATACAGAAGTTCCAAGTCAATAGCTACATGTGACATGCTTTACTATTGGATTTTGGGCGGCCAGAGTGCGCTCCATGCAAGGAAAATATAAGAAAAATGACACTATCATATCTATAGTGCTTAAAACATTACGGGTAAATTGTATTATTAATCACCTAATTATTAGTAAATTATTTTTTGTCACACAATTATAAAAAATTACGAAATGGTCACTCAATTATTAGTAAATTTATTATTTGGTCACTCAAATATGATAAGTTATAAAATGATCACCTAATTATTTAATTTTGTCTTTTTTTGTTCACCAATTGGCTAATGATGGTAGCTTTTAAATTTGACATAATAGCAACTTTAATCCTCAATATTCATACATTGTGTCAAATAGTCTTGATTATAAATTGAAATAATAACAATTTTAACACTCTATTTTCAAGTTTTAAATTCCGATTTTAAATTTTAGATGCTAACCTTGTGTCAAAGATGCCAAGCTTGTTGACTTAGGATATAAAAGGAATTGGTTCACATGGTCTAACAAACATCAGGGTTCTCACCTCATAAGAGAAATATTAGATCGCTTCTTGTGAACGAAAGAATGCGTTAGCAAGTTCACAAACTACAGCGTGACTCATCTCGTTAGTTCAAAATCGGATCACTATCCGCTTCTCTTAAATACCCAAGGTCTACTCAACTTTAGATACTAAAGGTGTCATAGGAGAAGGTGCCACTTTGAAGCTATTTGGGCAATAGAACAAGGTTGGGAGGATGTGATCTGGAAGGAGTGGAGCACAAATGAGAATATTTTGGTGGAAGAAAAATTAGGCAGGGTGTTTGGAAAACTTCGGGATGGGCATAAGAATAGTATTGGTAATTCCTCTAAGTACATTAATGAATTGAACCTTACTATAGAATATCTTTAAAAACATCTTGTGACAAATCAAGCTTTGCAAGCGGAGTTTAAGGCTTTGAGGATAAGAAAAAGCTTAACACATGGATTGAGAAAGAAGAACTTTTCTGGCAACAAACAGCTAAATCCCATTGGTTTCGAGAAGGTGATAGAAATACAACTTCTTTCCATGCATAAGTTGTTGGATCTGGTACCTTAAGTGTATTATATTCGTTTGTACATTTGTAATTTTTTTAAACAGATTAGTTGATAAAATTATTAATGAATTACATTAATACACTATTTGTATAATGTCCTTATGTGGTTTTTGCATGCAAAGCAAAATAGAAGCAATTATTAGCTCAATGATTGTCTAATGTTTGAACTAATACTAAGCGGTATTACACGACCGGATTGCAATACTAAAAGATAACTTATATTAGTAGACAAACCTAAACATGTACTTAGTCTAATTGGAAATGAGAAAACTGATTGAAAGACTAATATGTTGTCTATCAAGTCCAATTGGGGAGATACCTTGTCTTGGATATCAAAGTGGATGATTTTTAGAAGATAGAGACACATATGTGACTAACTAGATTGATAGTATATCGGACAAGATCCAAGAAAAATAGATCCTTAATCTGTTTATGGATTTATTCACTTGTGACGTTCATAATGTGACATACATTAATCTTGAGTGGATGATGGACTATGTATGCATGACTCATATTGTAACACCCCTAACCCGTATCCGTTACCGGGACAGTGTTATGGAGTATTACCTTACAGATCGAATAACAAACATTTCATATAAGAAACTAATCAAAATCAATCATATTGTCCCTTATATGAGCCCTCGAGGCTCAAAATACACATTAGAAATGAGTTGGGACTTAATCGGGTACTCAGAGAATTTTTCAAAACATGCCCGTGTGGCCAGGCCATGTAGCTCACACGGTCAAGAGACACGCCCGTGCTCAGGCAGTGTGGGCATCCGGAATAGGGGCACACGGCCATGTCTCAGCCCGTTTCCAAACTTGGGAGCTCTTTGACTTAAGTTATACGGCCAAGCCACATGCCTGTATGCTAGGCTGTGTGAGCATACTGACTTGTTTTAATAAGGTGCAGGGGTCACATGGCCAAGCCACATGCCCGTGTGCTAAGCCGTGTGAATAATTTGAGCATTTTGTTTTGCAATTTATAAGATGCAGGGGACACATGGCCAAACCATATGCCCATGTGTTAAGCCGTGTGAAAAATTTAAGCATACTGACTTATGCAAATCAAAAGATACAGGGGACACACGGCCGTGTCAGTTGGCCGTGTGTCACACATATACTTTAATGCAAGTAAAAGTCTGAGTTCGAATATATAAGGAACCAAAAAATGGTGCATTAGGCATACAAATTTTACAGCATGTAGTATCATTAGATGATGGGTAAATTGTAATGGCCCATTTTCAGTAAAATCGGAATAGTGGTTTCGTGACCAAAATCCGATCTAGAAAGAAAATTTATTTTAATATTGTGGCATAGTCTATATTACGATAGGAATACTGCATGAAAATTTTGATAGGAAAATTTTATTGATTATATAGTTAAATTGATAAAAAGAGAAAAAATACATTCTCGGGACTCCGTTCTGATAAATCGGATTCGTAAATATTTATAATAAATATTTACGAAACTAGTTGTGTGTCTAATTAGGTTTTGATTAGGTGAATTCGACTTAATTAGAAATAATTAGGAAAAAGGATTAGATTGAAATAAGTGTGAAAGTTTAACTATAGATTAAAGAAAATAGAAAGGACTAAATAGGAAAATATGCCATTATTATTAAATGAGGCGGTTTAATGTTGAAAGAAAAAAAAATCTAAGATATTTTTAATATAAAAATATATATTATATATTATATATTATATTAATTTAATATTTAAGTATTAATATATAATATATCATATTATTATATTATATATAATATAATATATAAAACATAAGTAAATAAAGAAACATAATAGAAAGAAGAAACAATAAAACAGAATAGCAGGGACAGGGACGAAATAGAGAAAAAGGGAGAAAGAAAAAGAAAAAAAAGAAAATTTGAAATTTCAAGGGTTCAAATTGAATTTGGTAAGTCAATTTAATTCATTTTCTTGTAATTATTGAGTTTTTATGATCCTAGAACAAATTACTATTAGGTATATGTTGAAATTTTGAGAGTTATGGAAAATTAGAGATTGAATAATTATTGTTGAATTTATGGATAAATTAGAGATTGAACTTATGAAAAATTCAAATTAGATTTGAGAAATTGTGAAATAGATTGCAATAGGGAGTAAATTATAAGAAGTTTGAAATTGGGGTTTATTAGTGAGGAGTTAAACTAAGTTATAAGTAGAATTTAAATAAAAATAAAGCATAGATTGTAATAGAAATGGAAATAATTTTAGTTATGGAATAAATTGAAATGTAAGTTAATGTAAGAAATGATGAATTTATTATATCATACATGTTTATTTTTTTAATAGTATAAGAAAGTCATTTAATTATTTTTCTCTAACATATAAATGTTATATGTTTTATATGAAATTGAAGAGAAATAAAAGAAAGGCGAGGACCTAATTGAAAAAAAGGGAAAAGAGAAGACTAAGGAGTGAAGGAAGACATCATCTCAATCTTTTTGTTGTAAGTACTACAAGAGTTTTTTTAAATTAATTTTATTTAGATGTTTATATTGTAGTATAGAATTATTTAGAAATAAAAATGTAATATATATGTATTTATTTAAATTTATAAGTAAATAAATAATAATAATAGATTATGGAATTATGAAATTTGAAAAGAAAATTATAATTGGAGAATATAAGAAATTATATTGTTTGAACATTAAGTAATAATGTTGTGACAAAAGTATATGTGTGAAAAGGATGTGATATTTGTGAGTTGTGTAATATGCACTAAATTGTAATGATGAGAAATGAGAAATCTTTTTCGAAATATTTATGTAAAGTATTTAAATGTATGAAATTCAGTTTTAATGCCCAAGTAGATGAATTTAGAACTACTAGGATATTAGTGGCATGCCATTAAGGAACTCTAGCGCGCTCTCTGATTATTAGCACATTAGTGCTCTCCGTTCTATTATTAGCACGTTAAGTGCTCTCTGTATAGCACTTTAGTGCTTTTTGTTCGTTTGTGCATAATAATGCACTTCTGTATTTGTTTCGTATATCCAGTATGTTCTATTAAGTCTACTTTGGGCTAAAGTTATAAGTTGTGAACCAAAGCGAATTATCAATGTACTAAGGTAAGTTTTATAACTTATATATAATAATAAATTAAATTTTGTTAATATAAGATACAACTAAAGAAACTTATATGCATATAAATATATATTGATCAAAAGGGATTATAATATTTTAATAGGATTTATTTGCCTATTTATTCTTGTAGTGCTTACTAAGCCTTCATCGGCTTAACGCGTTTAATTTTAACGCGTAGGTACAGTTAGACTCGAAGAGGTAAAGTCGGCTAGAATATCTCTCATCTCATCACATCTCAAGAGCTTCATAAGTAGGTATCATATTTTGAATTAAAAGTGGCATGTACATAGGTGTTATTTTGATCACATCAGAATGTTACAAGACTTTTGTTGTAAAAAAAATGGTAATTAGTATTTTTAATGTTTATACTAATGAAATGGTACAAAAGTTTATATAATATATATGGTATTGGTTGTTTTTGGTTTGAACTTGCAGGGGGTTTTATACAAAATAAGCAGAAATGCTGCCGAAATTAAAAAAAATTAAAAAAAATTCGTTCCACTCCTAATACGTATTTTGGGCCTCGAGGGTTTATTGTAAAGACTTAAAAGTTAAACTATGCTATGAATGTTATTTATTTATGAATTATTTCTAAGTTATCCAATATGTCCGATAATGCTCCGTAACCCTAATCCGGTGACGGTTTAGGGTTAAGTGGTGTTACATAAATGATATCCTTTCATTGACATTATATGATAGATGAAAAGAAAATGTGCCCATGAGTTGTTCGTCTTTGTGATGAATAACTTAATTACTATTTGATAGTAATTGACTTTTCATGAAAGAAAATGTAATGGTTACCATAGGATAAAATAGGATCATATTGGGAGAATGAATTTATCCCCAAAAGATTAAAGATATTCTATAAGGGTAACACATTTATGGTAAGGTCATTAGACGAGTACTAATCAAATTGTTTTCGTAATGGCATGTCATTAGGGAGAACTCGGTTATGATACTATAATGGAATGACTTCATGACTAAATAGCTTATAATTAATAAGTGAAAAGTTGAAATTTAATTATAAATCATTTGAGCCCTAATCATATGTCAAACCATCCCTCTGCTAGCTCGTTGAAACAAAAAAGAAATTGCATGTTAAATCAAATGAAAAGAAATTGGTAGAAATGGTAAAATTAGAGAAATGAGAAACATTTGGAAATTAATGTGGTTTTCTCACTAAGTATGGAAATGACCTGAGAATTAATTTATAGTTTTTCAAGTTATTAATTAATTAATTAATTGAAGTTCGAAAATGAAATTAAATTAATTAGTCATAGTGAATCCGTTGAATATAGAAAAATTAAATATATTTTCTCATAAATTCTTTTACGATAAAGTTGTTATGATTTTAACGGAATCAGAATCGAGTTGAAATTTTATTTAATTGAGAAATTTATTTATTTAAATTAATTTATGATGTTTATTTTGAAAAATAGAAAAATACTTATAATTTAACCTTATACGGGAGAGGCCCAAAAGCCCCTCATGTTAATTACAAGGGATGACAAACCATAGTATATTTAACTAGGGTTGTCGCCCCTCTATCTCCTAGTTCAATTAGGAAATTATTTTTCTATTAAATAGACTCCTACTAATTTAATTAGGGTTTCACTTTTTCTTCCTATAAATAGATGACACCGATAAGGCTTAATATAAAATAAGTTTTATATAACTTTGAGATATTGTTATTCAATCCGGAAATAATGAGAATTTATATCTAAGTATAAATTGTATTTTCCGGAATAACAATTTTACCGGTTTCTATTGAGAGTGATTTTTTCCTTCCCATTGAAAGTAAAATAAATAATTTTTAATTTTGGGTTTGATTCGAATTCATTCGAGCCGACAATTGAAGTAGTTCATGATACAATAATATTGAAGAAAACCGTTTGGTCGAAAGATGAGAACAACAAGAATCCGTCTAGCCCAAAATAAACGTGCGAATTCATAAAAAATTTATTGTTATAAATATTTTAAATTGACTCGATTTTCAAAATTTTAATTTTTTGTTCTGTAAGAAAATCATTTGAGCTACAAAGCATCTATTTTATGGAGAAACATATGATCGGCTAAAGAGCTGATGCAAAAAGGAACTCGTTGGAGAGTCGGTAATGGTAAGCACATTAAGATTAAATCAAACCAGTAAATGCCCTCTAATCAGTCTTTTTGGCGTTATTGGCAGCCACGAATATACATCCTAATGGTAAAGTCAACATGCTCATCAATGAAGCCAACAATAGATGGCAAGAGGACTTGATAAGAGTTGAATTCAATGAGGTGGAGGCAAAGGCTATCTTAGAAATGCCTCTGGCTGTTGCTATTTGTGAGGATGAGATTGTTTGGCACCAAACTTCATGGAAAATCAAAACAATGCCTAAAGTGAAACTCTTTGCTTGGAGAGCTTGCAATACAACCTTACCAACAACGGGAAACACTACTAGTAAGATACAAAATGCCCAAAAACAATGTAAATGACGTGGATGTGAATGGGAGTTGGATCTTCATGCTTTGAGGGACTGCACTTTCCCTAAATAAGTTCTTCACTACTGGCGAGTACCACTCTCCTTACTGATCAATGAGTTTGAAACTTTTGTTATGATTTTACGCGGCCTATGGAACGTTAGGAACACTATGATCCACGCTGATAAATCTTTTTGTGCTTCGATTTTTGCTGATGAAATCATTAGTCAACTGCAAATACAAGAGAATTACAAATTGTCCCATTGGGATGTCGACAATCCACCTCTTTCTCTTCATTGCAGGCGCCACTACATCATTTGATCTTTCGACTAAACAGGAAGCGAGTGGCCACATCATTCGTGACTTTGGCGGATCCAAGTACGGTTAAAGCAATGGAATTTGCGTTACAGCTCAGGCATCAAAGCGTTATTGTAATACCCCTACCCGTATTCATTGCCAGAATAGGGTACGAGGCATTACCGGAGTTTACGAATTAAAATTTTTTTTATATTCAATATAGCCCCTTTATAAATATCTAACCTTCCCTGCAATATTAAATCGAGACCAGTCCACATCAACCAAATCAATTCAACATATTTTCAAGATAAATTCATGCATATTTATAAGATAACGTCATCACATATCTAAAACCAGGTTTGTTAACCATACTAATGGCTAACTTTACATTCATTTCACGTTAACATTTACTTTGTTAGCTTATACATGCCATTGATTTCCAAAATAAAGTTTCTTTATATACCGAAATCCTGAGGTTGACAGTGTGATGTGTCTCCGACTAAATCCGACCTCCGAGCTCTTAACACTACAAAACAGGGAAAAAGGAAACGGGGTAAGCACTTTGTGCTTAGTAAGCTTATGTAATAAGAATTATACTTACCTAATATTTTCAATACAATATAATAAACATTCAATGCATTATTACCCTAACATGCACAAACTCAACATTCAAGTTAGTACAATAATTTCCATGTACCAATAATATATACTATGATTGATGAGCTCATCAATACCATGATTTCCATTTCCTTGTTATTTTTCCATATTTATCCCATTGAATTTATCGGAATTTCGATGGATTTTCAAAGGTACACATTTATTGTACAATTCCGGGTCCGTCAATTCATATTCATGTGCGCACATATCCATTTCAGAGAGCACACTCCCGCGAACCTCAACCTTGCAGCGGGATTACCAGTCCAGGCTAAATCCCCTGCAATATAAACTCATAGAGTATTGTCGGGATTACCAGTCCAGGCTAAATCCTCTACAACGACAATTACTCTAATGAGCTTGGATCTGAATTACCAGTCCAGGCTAAATTCAGACCCTAATTCGGATTACCCGTCCGGGCTAAATCCATTTTACACATTCTTCGGGAGGGCTATATCAGAATAGGATCACCCGTCCGGGCTAGATCCTTTTTACCGTCAATTCCTTTTCAGAGATCCATCGAATTTTCCTTTCATTCAACCGGGATTTCTTCCCATTTTATCAAATATATCAATGTTTCATAAATTTTCATACAATGAACATTCAAATCATATTCACATAAATAACATACAATCTCAAGCATTTAAGAATATAATTCAAGTTACACGAACTTACCTTGATACTTTGTTTGTAAACAAAAAAAAATCTACTAATCCCGAACTTTTTCCTTTCCTCGATCTAGCTTCGTATTTGAATCTTCTGGATCTAAATAAATAAATTTAATTATCAATTTAATACATTTCATATTCATATGCAACATTCTCTATAATTCAACTATTATTTATAGTTCATTCAAAGCTGTCTACTTGAGTCATAGTCACTAAATTATTTTTATCTTGAGATAAAGAACTCCAAATTAGGATCCGATAATTTTCCCTGAAACTAAACTCACATATATTCTTACCATAAAATTTTCATAATTTTTGGTTTAGCCAATCAGTACAGTTTATTCTTTAAAGTCACCCATGTTCTGCTATAGACAGTTCTGACCCTTCTTCACTAAAAATTAATTATCTCTTCATACAGAATTCAAATGTTGTTCTCGTTTGTTTCTCTTAAAAATAGACTCATTAACGATTCTAGACATATAAATTTAAGCCACTAATTGTTTTTCTTCAATTTTTTATGATTTTTCAAAATCAGAACAGGGGAACCCGAATTCATTCTGACCTTGTCTCACAAAATTCATTATATCTCAAAATTTACAAATCCATTGCTTAGACTATTTCTTCTATGAGAAACTAGACTCAATAAGATTTAATTCCATATTTTTGTCATCTTCTAATTAGATTTCTAAAATTTATGGTGATTTTTCAAAATTAGTCTACTGCTGCTGTCCAAACTGTTTTTCTACAAGCTGTTTATTACCATTTTTCCCCTAAGCTTTTAATAAATGATAATTTCGTCCCTACTCAATTAGCCTCTCAATTGAACTGATTTTTCTCAATTAATATTTTATTCTATCACCGTAAACTAGTTTACAACCTTTAGGAATCAGAATTTCAGCAATAGACTTTAATTCCAAGCATTTTCACAATTAGGTCCTAAAAATCAATTTCTATTGAAATTACCGAATAAAATCATCTCATAAACAAATTAAAGCTTTAATTTAATTTTATTTCATCATAAAATTACAGCACTCAACCATGGTGACTTTCAATTTCATCCATGAAATCAAAAACTAATGAATTTAATAGTAGGGCCTAGTTGTAAAAGTCTTAGAAACACAAAAATTACAAGAAAAAGGAAAGGATTAACTCACTTGGTGCAAAAATTATGAAATATCAGCTTAGAGAACCCTCCTATGGCGTTTTTAGCTGCTGGAATTGAAGAGAAATGAAGAGAAATCTAGATATTTCCTATTTAGTCCTAGCTTTATTTAGTTAATTTTACAATATTCCAATTTTACCCTTAATTTATCAATTTTTCTGCTGATTTCATACCCTTGCCGTCCAGCCCAAATAAATTTTGGGTCTAATTGTCTTTTAAATCCTTTCTCATTAGACTCTTAAGCTATTTAATCATTCTAGCAACTTTTACACCTATTACAATTTAGTCCTTTTCATTTAATTGACTACCCAAATATTAAAATTTCCTAATGAAATTTTAATATCACACTAATAACATTTCATAAATATTTATAAAATTATTTTCGACTCGGTTTTACAAGATAGAGGTCCTGATATCTTGTTTTTACCCAATTTCTTCAATAATTTCTTTTTCTAACTAACCACTAAATCAGTAAAATTTTTCTATCAATATTTTCATACGATTTTCCTATCATATCAATTTTCAAGCAAAAATATTGAAATAAAATTTTCTTTAAATCGAATCTATGATTACGAAACCGTTATTCCGATAACCTTGAATTTAGGCCATTACAGTTATGTTTGATGGAGATGCTCTGAACATTATCTTGAGCTTACAGGGAAGGTACGGCGACCTATCTTGCATAGGACCGACGATTTCTAAAGGAATATCTATGGCTCTTTTACAAACTTGTTTGTTTCAACATGTCAATAGGAAATGCAATGAAGTCGCTCACCAACTTGCAAGAAACTGCTTTGATTCTGAAAATGTTTTTTGGATGGAAGATTACCCATCCTTTCTACATGTTGTAATCAATGATGTTTTTCATGCTTAATCTAATGCTACTATGTTTATTCAAATCAAATTATGGAAAAATTGAAGTTTATAAATTAAAATTTAAATTTAAGTAAAATATAGGGATTAATTTGAAATTTAATTAATTTTATAATTGAAAAATAGTTAATTTTTTTTTAAAAATAACTCTTTTTGACATAATATTCTTTTCAATCTATAAATTAATCTACTTAAACTCATGTCCTCATGTACTGTTAACAATGTTAATACAAATCGAGCTAAATATTCAATTGGATACGGAAAAGAGCTGTGTGTGGGAAGGATTTGTGTTAAAATTTCAAACCTCTTTGGACATTTTGCCCTCCTTTGACCCCGTCAAAGCTTCAAGCCTTCAACAAACTTCAAATCTTTTGTGGCCTTGATGACCCTTAAATCTCGTTTATGGGTTGTCTTCTAATTTATATTAAATTTAATTTGTCGTGGACGAACTTTTATTTATATTTATTTTGAATTAAATTTGAATATATTTTAATTTTCAATTTATTATGTTTTATAATTACAATCCATCGAATAAATATCACTTATGATTATATGCGTAAGTTTCTTTATGTATGTATATGAGTATATATTCTTTCAGGCACATTTTTTTAGGGTAAAAATTCTCCGTAAATACATGCATTGCTTTTAAATCTACGTATAAAATACGATACAAAATAATGAATTTAAATGAAAATTCAAGTATTTTATCTACCTGTACCGACGCTTCAGCCTTTCAATTATTAAAGGAAACATGAACTGAAATACTGAAGAAGTTTCAGAAGCCATTAATGGCGGCCAGGTGTTTGGTAGAGAAAGAAGACGAAGTAGAAAATGGTGGCACATAAAATTAATATCACCCCCTTATGAGCTGTTTTCTACCTTCATTTATCCTTGAAAATGATGTTTCAAACAGGTCATCAATTTTTTATTTATTTTCTTTTTCCAACTTGGATTTGATTTCTTCCACAGGAGCCACGAATCTTTTCTACTAACCCCGATATATCTATACTATTTTAGAAATATTAGTTTAAAATTAAAATTAGTGGGTATATTTATTATGAAGGTTTTTATATTAAAAGATATATTATATATTATTTTATTTATTCAAAAAAATAGATAAATTAGTCTTTATATGTTAAGTCAAAGAATAAATTAATCATTCTGTTAAAAATTTTCTATTTTTACTACTAAAATTTGGTTCATGTACATAGTATAAGCAATGGTGAATCTAGAAAAAATTTTTAGGGGGTTAGAATTGAATTATAAATTTTTTAGAGGTCAAAATATAATTTTACCATGTTATAATTTTTTATTACATTATTTTTTAAGTGACTTAACATATTTTTTTTCATATTTAGGAGCTAAAGTGCAATTTGATAATATATTAATTTGTAATTTAAACATGTCTTAAGGCAGTACATAGCAATTTTCCCTCGGGAGGGGGGAGTGGGAGGCATTACTTGCCCCCTTAAATTCCCCCTTGAACATTATGTACTTGTGGCACATCATATGTAATTATTTGATTATTTTGTTATATAAGTTTTTAACAATAGAAACGGATAAATTTTTTAAAAAAATGATCAATTTACTCTTTGATATAATGTACTGAATCATATTCGAACTGAAATTGGTATTTAACTATATTTAGGAAAGAAGTCCACTCCATTTCTTCTGACCAACTATTAATTATTTTTAAAAATATTAGTGAAATTAAATAAAAATAAAAACTTTTAATTAAATATTATTTTAATAAAATAAAAATTAATAAATAAATTTAAATTCATAACATTTATTAAAAATATCAAAATTTCAGTAATTAATATTTTTATTAATATATATTTAGACAAAATTTTTATAAATATATATAATGAAAATTTATGTAATCACCGGTTCAATCAATTTATATTGACTCATATTAATTGATTTAAATTTTTTTTCTAACTCGATTTCTTAATTGATTTTCGATCTGAATAGTTGAGACAGTTTGGATAACCATGCCTAACTACAAGGATCCATAGTCACCTGCTGTGAAGGTCATCTAGTTTAATGGAAGCTCTTTTTTCTTTTAACAAAATAATAATAATGGAAGCTTTTTTATGCGCGTGTATTTAATGCTTGAGGAGTTTCACAATAATGGAGTCTTGCTAAGAAAGTGCTGCTCCAATATTTAAACTGCAGTGCCAAAAATATTTTTTTTTTTTTAAATCATTTTTCGAAGGCTATTTAAATCAATATTTTGATCTAGAATTTATACCATATTTCTTTGGTAGCATGCAATACTAAACAAAGTCAACAACTGTTTTTTTTTCTGACACCGAAATTATGTTTGAAAGAGAAAGTCAAACTGAAAAAAGCACAGCTCCCAAACACAAAACCCTACTCATTGCTTTTCGTTTTCCATAATCCATGAGGCCCCATCTAAGGAATTACTCCAAAACAACTCCTACTCATCTGTAAATAGTGACATGTATCATGTGTAGCTCATCTTAATACGCAGAGATCATTTTTTAATAATAAAAATAATTAAAATTAACATATAAAAATTAATTTAGAAAAAACAAAATCCAAACCAACTTTTAATACAACAAAAAACTTCCGTCATATTTTTACCTCAATCATTCCCTCATAGCTGCCTTTCCCTTTAAGCCACTTCATCTCTTCCAATATTTCCTTAAATTTTCTCTTTTCAGTAACCGTTGACTTGTTACACTCTGTGTCACCGTATAAAAAGAGACCGTTTTCCGATGGGGGTTTTACTGTGTTAAAGTATAATGATGCAAAAGAACGTTGACTTTTTTTTTTTGGTAGCATTGCAAAACACATGAGCTGTGGAGTATGTGGTTGGGTAGGGGGGGTATGGGCCAAATTATCCCTATTGCGTATTGAATGAAGGTTGACGATCCAAATTAATTAAAAGTGAGGAGAAGAAGCATGTGATTTCTTCTATTTGTTTCGGTGGGTTTGTCATTAATGTTAATTTCCTTCACTGTCTGTTCTTCGACGGTGATCATGTGGGTAGTTGAAGGTTAGCTAAATGCTTAGGATTTAAATTTGCCACATTTACCATTTATGATTTTGAATTACAACCATAAATCAACATTAACACATAAATATATAGATTCACATCTAAAAATATCAAATTTAATTTTAGTATTTAAGTTAATAATTGAATTAATTTAAGGAAAATTATTTAAATAATATACATTCATTTCTACTTGACACCAATTACCATATATATATATCATGTTATGCACTATACCTTACTATTAAAAGTCAAACTTACATAGAACCCCGATTATGGCATGATGATTAAAGATGTTTATTACCCCAAATTTGGCTTTGGTTTAAATTACGCTAGTTGCATTAATTGTTTAGATTTTACCCTGTTAATTGTAATTTTAAAAAAAAAACTTAAATAAATTTTACAAATCAAATAAACATATTTTCATTTTAAAATACTATAAAAACAATTTTAAAATTTCCATAAATCATGTTTACACAAAAGAAATAAATTATATTAATAATTAAAAGAAGCCCATATATATTACAAGGTACAAAAATATATATATTGAAACTTTTAATGTAATTATATTATATTTATAAGTGCACATTTTGAAATTACACCATGTGTGACTTAATAAATACATTTTATTAATTCAAAAATAGATAAAAAATTATCATTTTTTATTATTTATGTAATTTTATATATTATAACAATACGAGGTTAAAAAAAGAAATAAATAGCCATATCCATATTACAGTTTTTTAAAGCGTGCCACTTTTTATTCGAAGCGCTCACTAATAATTTAGGTAATTATTCTTTTACTCATTATCTTTTATTTTTTTAAAATTAACTTTTAATGTTATAATATTAAAATTAATAAATATTAAATTGTTAAGCTTAAAATATTGTTTTAAAAAATGACACATAGGTTAGATTTATATTTTTTAAATATGATAAGAATTAAATGCATTTATTGTTAAAATAAAGCAAAGATAAATATATAATTACAAATAATCGAATATTAATAATTTTAGAGATAAATCTCAAAATTATACATGAACTTTGATTTAATGTGCAATTAAATTTAATTTGGTGCAATTATACATGTGAAACTCTAATTGTGCTTTCAAATCTATACTTGAAATTTTAATTTTGATTTAATCGTATACATTTAAAGAAATGAATACATCAATTTATTTTTATATTGGATAAATATAATTATTTATGTATGCAGTATATAAACATAAAATGATATTATATCAATAATTGTGTTAATAATTTATAAGAATTTGATCAAAGCAAAATTTCATGTATAAAATTACACAAAATCAAAGTTCATGTATACAACTGCAAATTAAACCATAATTAATGTATAATTTTAAAATTTATCCCATAATTTTAACATTAAAACAAATTAATTTTATAATATATAAATAACCTGAAAGAGTTTATTAAAAATATTATTTAAATTATAATATATTAATATTCATGATGAATTTTGTATTATTTTAATATTAAATATTTTAATATTATTTTAATATTAAATAAATTTAAAATTAAATAACATTAATATAACTGATCCCAACTTAAATATTTTTAAAAATACTTTATAATTATATTACTTTTTCAATTTATTAATAATTTATTTGAAGAAATTCATTAAAAATTCTAAACAAAAGTTGATATTATAAAAAATTATAAATTTAATATACACGAAAACTATAAACTAGTTTAGTCTATAGACTTAAAACAACTTAAAATTTAAATGCTTTATTTTCTACAACCTAAAAATGTTAATTTAATTTTTTATTTTATTTTTCATGTCTATTTTATAGTTTATGTTAAGAATTTGAGTTTGTTACTCTTAATAATATCGTTTACAAAATTCAATCATTCCTTTGAAAGCGTAATGTGTTTTACCATTATACTCAATCATTTGTTGGTATGTTAATTTAATTATTGATAATATTAATTGACTAAATTTTAATTCGATTAGTATCGATATTCCTATTAATGTAAAATGACGTAAATTCAAATGTGTTAAAACGTATTTATCCTCTATTTACTAATACTTTCAGTAATAAAATTAAAATGTTGTAAATAAATTAATAAACTTTTAATTTTTAACTATTTAAACACAGCAACTAAATCTGAAAAAGGCTCGGTGCTCGTGATTTTCTCGTGCCCCTTCGACCCCCCTATTCCTCTATCTGAGATTCTCGGTGCTCGTGATTTTCTCGTGTCCATCGGAATTCTCTATGTACCGCAAAGTTGCGTGGATAAACAAAAGACAAGACTCCTATGGTAAACGAAGATGCCGAAACATAGTAGCAGTGGACGATATATATGTAGATCAGCAAGAGCAACATGGGGAAACATCTTTACATGGCTGTGTATGTATTTAAATGTATATATATAAACTTGGAACTAAAATCGGTTCGGAGTGAATGATTTAGTAGGAGGGAAGGCGAGGAGCTCGTGGCCGAACTGGGGTCTTTGATGGGCTGACCCTGTTCATACACAACACCCGAGGTTTTCACTTAAAAGGCGACAGATATATATACTTTAATCAATAATTGGATAGAGAATACGGTGAGAAAAAATGAAAACAGAGAATATATCATTTAGACAACTGATGGGAGAATCGGGAATCTGACCTTATGGGCAATGATCCCAGAAACACACCACTACAGTTGAGAGCAGCAATCGCACTTTCAGCCTGCATGAGAGAACTCAATCTTTAGTTCATCAACACTGAGGTAACCCCATCTCGGGATGACGAATGGGCATAAAATATCAATTCCAAAGTTTAAACCCGTGTAGAAACACTGATAACTTTTCCAATAAGCCAAAGAGAAGAACAAAATCCACAGCTCCGAGGAGTGTTATCTTTGCAGTAGGTAAAATTACATATAAACAAATTAGTCCTTGTCCGTTAAACTAAAGAACAAATTGATTCTTTTTGTTAAAATATACATTCATTTGTATAGTTAAAACTAACTTTACTGACAGAATAACCAAAAAATAACACATGGCATGGTTTTAACAATAGAAATGAAAAAAAAAAAAAAACCAGTTTGCTCTTTGATCTAACGTATAGTCTAATTTGTCCATTTTTTGAGTAGGGGAGCAAAATGCAATCCAACTCTTAGTATAATGACCTCCATGGTACTTTTACCCTATGCAGTACCACCTACTATACTAGAATTCAACAGTTAAATCGAGTTTTTTGCTTTCGAATTTAATCCACGAAAACAAAAACCACAGCTCCAAAGAGAATGCACTCTTCCAAAGGGGAATACTGACCGGCTAGCCAAAATTTTCAGGTCTAAAAGCTCATGCACTCGTATACCTCATTAAAGCCTTGATAAACAAGGGAAAAGTTGTTCAGTCACATTGCATGAATGAAGAGGAAAAAAACAATTACCATTACAAACTCGACGAAAGCAATGCGAGTTGAATGCTGATAGTCCCCAAGCAACCTCAGCCGATAAACCTGCATCAGACAAGTACTCCCTTTAAATGCATCCCGATAGGTTTTGTCATAATAAATAGTAAAAACAGAACACCAGAGTTAAACAAACCTCCCCACAGACTGCTTCGAAAAAGAGTTTAACATCAGCTTGAGTAACCTGCAGTACATAAAATCGTATAATAAAATATTTAAAGGGTTATTTGCAACCGCGATCGTTTTTATATTCAACATTATAAAGTGCAAAAAAGCTTCTCACCGTCTTGTCAATGTTTGTACAGTAGATAGTTCTCGCACACATTTGACGCTCACCCTCATTCTGAAATCCAAATAACAAATGCTTTAACAGGCTGAATACATAAAGAAAATGTATCAACAAGTTCCAGTATAATAAATTTACGACAATCAGCCTCACCCTTGGCAAAAATGTTGGGTTAACCGGTGCGATAGCTGTTTTTGAAGGCAGCACCTTAACTGGATAAAATCCAAGCATAGTCCCTGCCAGGTTCAGTGCAGCTTGCGCACCTTCTGCACAGTAAAGAATGTAAAAATCACGTTTATCCGCTAAAGAATGAAACAAATAACCATGGTTGAACATCACCTTCATCAATGAACTCGATAAAAGCAAAACGAAGTACAGAGTTAGGATCACCACATATGCGACAATCAACCACCTTCATAAGAAAAAAGTACATTCAGATAGGTTGTTTTCGATAAAACTGCAAAGACGAGCAATGAAAATAACATCACCTGCCCACAACTCACAAATAAACCGGCAAGCTGCTCCTCCGTGACCTGCATCCCAACAAGAGATGACAAATCCAAAACAGAAGAATTTGATTGCGGCATACAAACAAAGCTGAAAATGCTGAATATATAAACATACCTGGTGGTCGATATCAGACACATAAACAGTCCTACGTATAACCTCTTCTCTTTGAGCTATACTTGTCCTGCTGTTCGATTTCCGTTTCCCTTGACCGAAAATTTTCTTCTGAGAAAATCGAAATGAATGAACAAAGCCCATGATATCATACAGAATTTCGCTAATATTGGAATTTAAGCTTTCGGACGGTTTAAAATGTACATAACATAAAAGGATAATCTCCACTCAACCAAATTTGTTCAATTAAATCCCATTTCATCATCTCCATTATTGAGAAAACAGATGCACAATGTAGTTACTGCACATTGGATATAGGGTGAGACCATCACACAAACTCGAATAATTTGGTTTTTTTGAGTTATCAGCCAAAAAAACCCTAAAATAAGAACCAACCCTACCAAGCATAAGACCAAAACAGCAATAATACTCACAAAGCATATCAATTTCCTTATACAAAATGTACACTAAGCATCAATGAAAATAACTGGGGTTTTTGGTGTCATACCCTTTTACCACCACCATTGCAATTAGCATTGCCATTCCTTGAGATGTTGTTATTGTTGTTTTGTAAAGCAATATTGTTAGTGTGAAACCCACCATTGAGTCCATTGTTAACAAGCGAGTGAGGTACAAACTCTTCAGCCATGGGGTTAAGCTTAGAGAACAGTTCTTGTAACTTTCTCCTATCTCTTTCGAAACTATCCTCAAGCTCATCTTTACCACCACCACCGTTGGTTCCACCGATCTTGTTGTACATCCCTTGATCGTTTTCGTGTAAGCTCAGATCGGTTTTTGACCGAAGCGTTGACTGATCTTGGTCGTTTGACGTCAGTGTTGCAGCCGCCGTGTCTTGATTCGAAGCATTCTCAACAACAGCCATGGCCTGATGATTAGATTAGATTATCCCTATTATATAAAAAAGAAAAAGCTCCCTTTTTCAGCAACTGATCAACAACAAAAATAAAAACCCAGAATCCATAAACCCAAACAAAGAAATTTTAAAAGAAAAAATAGAGTTTTGAAATGTTGGATATAATTATATAAGAATCTGTTTCAAAAACTAAGATAAAGCTACAATATCCATTGATGAAAAAAAAAAACTAGAAACCCACCTCGAGATCACCGCGAAGAAGACGAAATTGAAATGAATTAGATAGTCAAGAAAAGGAAATTTAAGCCGTCGTTAAATTGACAACGAAAAATTGAGATTGAATTTTTCTAACAGGTATAATAACATATTTAATTTTTAATATTTGTATATTTTATTAATTTGATTTTAATTTTAAATAATTTTAAAAAGTTAATTTTTACATTTACAAATTCTATTACTTACTAACTCAAACTTTGAAATTTTAAAAAAGAGGCATTCCAAGTTTATAAATTTATAAAACCCAAAAAAGAAAAAAAAACTTCTTCAATTGTACAAATATAACATGTAATAAATAATACGTGTAAATATATTATTTCTTAAGAACATCAACTTTGCAATTCTTATTTATGGATGATATAGCAAACAAAATAAAATCAATTAACAACAAAAAATTGTATTTTTTCTGGTTTTTCCAACAGCAAAAAACCTTTTTTTGAGCTATGGATTAAATTTAGTAACCATTAAATAGAAGAAAAAGTAGAAATTTAAGTAACCCAGAAACTCAAATCTCCTTATAGTTCAATTCTCATTTTATAATTGGATATGTTTTTTTTTTCTTTTTCAAGTTTTGGAATGTCTCTATTGTCAAAACTTCGGTTAAGAATTGTGAGGATCAAATTAATAAATTTTGTAAATGTGAAGGGTTAAATTTATTAAATTATTTAGAATTAGGATCAAATTAATAGAATATGTAAGTATTGATGATTAAATGTGTTACTATACCGGTTAGAAAAATGACATGTCATTATTTACGTTATCAATTTAACGACGAGTGACCAAAATAGGAACGAATACAAAGTTTAGTGCTTAAATTGAAAAATTTTAAGTTAGGTGACCAAAACAAGAACATGGAAATAGTTGGGTGACCATTTGTATGGTTTACCCAAAATGTTTGCAAGATCTCAGCTAAGAAGTTGCATTAAAAATAGCAAACATTCTAGCTCCTTGTAATGAACCCAACCATTCTTCCCATGATTGCGATTGAAAATTTGGATGTGATTATAATTGAAAATTTTGAAGTAATAATGATTGAATATTTTTCAAGAAAATCCCAAAATCTTTAAAACTAGAACGAATTACTATAGGAATAATCGATCATTTTCTTTGTACTTATTTTACAATAAAACGTTAGAATAAAAGTTAAAAACATTCCAAAGCCCCTGCCGGCCGATAGGGACAAAGTAAGAGATCTTTAAACATGGGGATGATCTGAAATTTCTCTCAAAACTCAGATCAACGCCAATTTTCTTTCATTTTTTTTTTCCCATTTCTCCCATGGCTATGTTGTGGAGCTCCATTTTGCTTGTTCTTTTCATCTCTTTTTTTTTTTTTTTGCTTCAGTCAGTCTTGCTGAGATCCGTTTCACGGAGATCCGATCCAATGACCGCTACTCTGTAATCCCCTTAGACGAGTTCCAGTTCACTTACAACGGCCGTCTCGAACTCAGCGTCTCTCAAGTTACTATCACGAACCAGATTCCATACTATTACTTGGACAAAGTCGGATTCTTCGTCTGCACACGTTACACATGGGCGTTATTGCTTCAACAACAACTCGCCGACGGGAAAGTCTTTTGTGCTCTCTCTTCCCCTTACGTCAGGGTCATCTTCGACTTAAGGTCTCTCAAAGTGAAATTGAGCTTCAACACCGTTTTCCCAGTACGCTACGCGGACCACTACATCCTAGCCTTCAGTAACTGTCTTGATCAAGTCAATGTATCGATGACTGTCCAATCGGCGATGTACAATCTCGAAGGAAATCAAAACCGTCGGGATTATCTCTCTGCCAACCAAGCAATTCTCCCTAGCCTTTACTTCCTTTTGTCCCTCTTTTATTTCACACTCGCAGGGATTTGGCTTTACTTGCTTTACAAGAAACCTCTCTCTGTTTCTAGAACCCATTTCATTATGCTGGCTGTCATCCTTTTAAAAGCTTGCAAACTCGTATTTGAAGCGGAGGTTAAATATTGCATCAAACGAACCGGAACTGGCTATGGTTGGGATCTTTGGTTTTCCATTTTCAGTATCTTGAAAGTGACCACGTTGATCATTTTGATTGGCCAAGGCTGGTCGCTTTTGAAACCTTACTTGCAGGACAAGGAAAAGAAGGTTTTGTTGATAGTGATTCCATTTCAGGTAGTTGTTGCTAATATTACCCAAGTTTTCATAGATAAGACCCCACTTTTCAGTCCATATAGGGTTGTATGTAAGCAAATTGTTTTGCTTGTTGATGTTATTTGTTATTGCGCGGTGTTGTTACCGATTGTTTGGTCGATTGAGAAGTTGCGTGAGGTGGCTCAGACGGACGAGAAAGCTGCGGTGAAATTGAAGAAGTTGACCCTGTTTAGGCAGTATTACATTATGGTCATTTGTTATATTTACTTCCCTCGTATTATGGTTTATACTTTGGAGGCGACAAATACCGTGTATAAATATTCATGGAGCAGTGTTTTAGTTGGGGAGCTGGACACACTCGCCTTTTATGTGTATACTGGATATGAATTCAAGCCAGAGGCAGATAACTTGTATTTTCCAATCGATGATGAAGAGGAAGAGGGTGACTCAGAGCAGTTGAAGCTTTGAGATGAGGGGAAAATGGGCAATGATTGAAGAAAACGAATACATGAGTCCTTGCTTGAATCAAACAATAGCAGTTAAATTAGTTTGGTTAAATTTAAATACTAGTCTTGTACTATTCTTACAATTTAGATTATTCTAAATCCCTCTACTTTTCGAATTTTGAATTATTCTAAATTCATATTCTCTAATTGAATTATTCTAAATTCTTATGCTTTTCGAATTTTGAAATTTCAATCTTGACAAAATTATATTCGCTAATCCATCAATGTGTGAAAATAGTAAGCTCACAATTGACATGGCATTACTTATGTGATAATATGGTTGTTGCATCAAATTTGAAAAATAATAGAACTTATTAACTTAATGAATTTAAGGGACATATATATATTAATTATTGTTATACTTATGATTATGATTGGTGTTGCAATCATTTTTTATAAATTATTATTATAATTTATAAATTTATTTTAACATCGTTTATTTACTTATTAATACATAAATTGTAGCCAAATGTACCAAGCAAGTTAATCTTACATTCTGTTAACTAAATGACTAAATCTTACTTTTTAGCCAAATAAACCAAATAAGGTAATCTCATATTCCACTCATAATAAGATTCAGTGAACCAAAAAAACTTTAACAATTATCGTTTGGTAAGAATAAAAATTTAAAATTTTCAAAAAACATAAAGATTAAAAATAATTAAATTAAAGTATAAGAATTAAATACTCAATTCTCACAAAGTATAGGACTGATAGCAACATTTAACAAAAAAAATCTAATAGTAATATTTGGTGAGAGAAAGACTTGTTGCATTTACAAAAAGAAATGAGTAAGCAACAAGAGATTAGTGGAAACTCCACCACCCTTGCAAAATTTGGAAATTTAGGATTAATCGATCCCTTTTGTACTTATTTGAGATTAAACTTCTACATTTCCTAAGAAACGAGCGCCAATCAAAGCCCCGGCCGAAGTGTGTTGGTCGAGGAGTTGGCCACACTCCCGTTTTGTGTTTATTGGGTATGAATTCAAGCCGAAGGTGGATAATTAGTATTTTCCGATTGATCATGAAGAGAAAGAGGTCGATTTAGAGCAGTTGAAGTTTCGAGACAAGGGAAAAAATGGGCAATGATTTGAAGAAAATGAACAGCAAATCGAATGTTAAGAAAAATGGTAAAATTAACATGAAGACCTTTGTTTTAGGAGTCAAATTGTATTTTGTCCATCTTATTAAAAATGGTAAATTAGTTAATGTACATTAGATAAAAAAGTAAATTAGTCCTTTTATTAAAAACCGGTCCACTTATATCAAAATGAGATATACGTGGCACATCAAGTGTAATTGCCTAATTATTCCATCAATCATTCTAATTTTTAACAGTAGTAATAGATTAATTTTTTTTATAAAAAAGAACTAATTTGCTCTTTAATCTAACGTATAAGGATTAATTTACCTTTTTTTAATAAATGAGCAAAATGCAACCTAAATTTTAATACAAAAATCTCCACGATATTTTTACATAAGAAAAATCTATGATAATTCATGCTTGTTCTTATGCAAGATAATATTAAAGCTTAAACGCACTTTCGTGAACTTGATAGCTTGTGTAGGTAAATAAACAAATTATGCTACCTTGTTTATTATTATTATTGAAGCTCCGTGTTTATTTAATTACCACTACATTAGTTAGGTTAAAAGTATCATGGAGATTTTTATATTAAGTGTTAGATTGTATTTTATTTTTTATTTAAAAAGTAGGTAAATTAGTCCCTGCATATTAAATCAAAGAGCAAATGGGTCTTTTCTATTAATAATCTCATCCATTTGTACTAATAAAAATTGGTATGGGTGATGGAATAACTAAGCAGTGACACGTGGCTTGCCACATATACATTATGCGTATATACAAAGATCTATTTTTAATAGTAAAAATGGATAGAATTTTACCTATTTTTAAAAAAATCTTTGTAATTAATTAATTTTATCTTTCATTCCAAAGAAAACTTATAATTGTTTTTATCACTTTTGTACCCAAAGGAAGAACAAGCAATCAATTTACTTTTCATTTACTTTTAGCTTAACATAAAAAATTCGAGATTATATAATTAAAAGAAATTTAAGTTTTGTAAATAATTATTAAATACCAGTCATTTAAATTGATTTTGTTAAAAGATAATCTGGAAATATAAAATAAACTTTTAAAATTTAAAAGGAGATTAAATTAATTGATTTTAATATTATAGTAAAAAATGGGTTGACATTATCAATGGATACAAAATTTTTAACAATTTATTCAATTTATTTTGATGTTTTTAAAATTTAAAATTTCAATATTAGAAAAGAAATTTAAAAATTTCAGCAATGGGATAAACAAGTAAAATTTAACAATTTTTTTTGTATTATATTAGTTTCTACTGCTTTTTCACTCTCATTTTTTATTTTTTACCCTAATCAATACTTTAAAAGAATTAATTTTTTTGGTAACCAATATGAAAACGACCTAAAAGTTGGGTGACTAAAATGAAAGCATCAAGTTTGTTGACCAAAATGAAAGCATCAAGTTTGGTGACCAAATTGCAAAGACTTTATTTTAGGTAACCAAAATGAAAACACTCTAAAACTTGAGTGACCAACTAAGTAATTTACTTAAATTAGTGGAAACTAGACCCATGCTTGTAAAATTTGGAGCTGTAGGAGTAATCGATCCTTTTGTACCTATTTTTTGCAATTCCAAAAAAACAAACGCCAATATGAAAGTTTAATGTTCCAAATTGAAGGCAATCGAAGCCCCGGCCGGCCGATATGAACAAAGCAAGGATGACAAATCAAAACGAAGATATGAACAAAGCAAGGATGACAAATCAAAACGAAGATATTTCTCTATTTAGTTCTCAAATTTCTCTCCGCTCAATGCCAAAAGTTCTTTTTCCATTTCTCCAATGGGGAAGATATGCCGCTCCTTTTTGCTTTTTCTTTTGATCTCTCTTTTCGTTTCTTTTGGTTTTGCTGAAATCCGTTTCACAAAGATCCGATCCAATGACCGTCCCATAATCCCCTTCGATGAGTTCTGGTTCACTCACAATGGCCGTCTCGAACTCAACGTCTCTCAGATCACTCTCTCAGACAATAACCCGAACCTCAACTTCAACAATGTCGGATTCTTCCTCTGCACACGCGACGCGTGGCTCCATGTGCTTCAACAACTTGCTGACGCCGAAATCTCGTGCGTTCTCCATTCCAGTCTCGTCAAAATCATCTCCAACTTCAAGACTCTCAATGGGAAATCGAACTTCGACTCCATTCTCCAAGTAAAAAATGCCGACCGGTACACTTTACTCTTTGCTAATTGTCTTAGTCAAGTCAAAGTATCAATGACCGTACGATCGGCAATGTACAATCTTGAGGGAAATCAAAACCGTCGCGATTACCTCTCCGCTGACGAAACATTTCTCCCTAAGCTTTACTTCCTTTTGTCCCTCGTTTATTTCACCCTGGCAGGGATTTGGATTTACGTGCTTTACAACAAACGGCTCACTATTTTCCGAATCCACTTCTTTATGCTAATTGTTGTCGTTTTAAAAGCTTTGAATCTCGTATCTAAAGCAGAGGACACGTTATATATCCAACAAACCGGGACTGCTCACGGTTGGGACGTTCCGTTTTACATATTCAGTTCCTTGAAAGGGATCATGCTTTTCACGCTCATCATTTTGATCGGCACCGGTTGGTCTCTTTTGAAACCTTACTTGCAAGACAAGGAAAAGATGGTTTTAACGATTGTTATTCCACTTCAAGTTGTGGCTAACATTGCCCTAGTCATAATCGACGAGACCTCGCCTTTCAGTCCATATAGGGTCACATGGAAATCACTATTTTTGCTTGTCGATGTCATTTGTTGTTGCGCCATGTTGTTGCCAATTGTTTGGTCAATTAAGAACCTGCGCGAGGCGGCTCAGACGGATGGGAAAGCTGCAGTGAATTTGATGAAGTTGACGTTGTTTAAGCAGTATTACGTTATGGTGATCTGTTATATTTACTTGACTCGTGTTGCGGTTTATGGTTTGGAGACGATTACTTGGGGTAAGTATCCGTGGAGCAGTGTGCTGGTCGGGGAGTTGGCTACGCTCGTGTTTTATGTGTTTACTGGATATAAATTCAAGCCAGAGACGTATAACCCGTATTTTGCTATCGATGATGAAGAGGAAGAGGCTGATGATGTAGAGCATTTGAAACTTCATGATGAGGAAAAAATTGGGCAATGATTGAAGAAAATGTAGAGCAAATCAAACTGGGAAATTAGGTGAAACCCATAACTCTGTCAAGAAAAAATGTATGATAATCCACGCTTGTTTTCACTATTATCAAAATTTAAATAGATATTAACTCTTGAAAATTAAAATTTATTAGATCATGTACTTTGTGTGTTGTAGATTTAGTACTGTATTTTCAATTTTAGTCTATATACTTTTCGAATTAAACAATTTTAGTCCCTATTCTTTTTTAATTTTGTAATTTTAATCCTAACTAAATAGTGGTAGCTAAATTTGTTTAGTTATATTCTATTATTAGTTTTGTATTATATGTAAAGTTAGAGATTTAGTCCATATTTTTCAATTAGATCACTTTTAGCCGATATATTTTTTTTAATTTCGAAATTTCAGTTTTAATGTAAACAACCGTCATTAAATTTATTAACTGATTTTTTTATGAGTAATATGTGGAGATAGCAAGTTAATATGATATTACACATACAATAATATGTTTGACGTCTCAAATTTTAAAAATAACAAAATTTAATGAATTTAATAACTAAGATTTAATTAGGACTAAAATTTTAAAATTCTAAAAATATAAGGACTAAAAATAACCAAATTAAAATACAAGTACTAAATCCACCATTTATATAAATTACAGAATCTAAAAGGAGAATTTGCTGCTTTTTTTCGTATCTCTAATCTTATCGCAAGGTGTTTTAGACAGCACAAGATGCTTTCATTGCCAAACAAATATACCCAATGAAGCTTTTTACTTTTTTCGTTGTACCATTTGTTCGATATAAAGTGCCTTTTCGATTCCTTAATTATAAAATTGAACTAAAAAAATTATATATCTTTCCTCATTTAATTTTTAATTTTTTAAGGAAAAATATATCTAAACTATTTATTTATCTCATGAAAATCTTCATTCTCATTTTACATAGCTGTCGTATTTAGATTTTATTTAATTATGTTGGATGACAATTTAAGTTGTAAATTTAGATATCCGATCCAAAATTTGTGAATTCAGATCTTGTAGATTCGGATATTAAAATTATTATCCGTTGTGGATAGACCCTCTTAGATATCTATTATCCGCAGATTCGACTTCGCATAAAAGATTACAAAATATTTAAAATCTTACTTCCAACATGGCTTTGACAATAAAATCATACTTCAACCACCATAACTAATCTTCAAATTTAATTAAAATTTATACAAACTAATAAATTACATATAAATATCAATAAAAATATTTAATAAATTTATATATTAAATATAATAATAAATAATAAATTTAAATATGTTTAAAAATTTAGCATAAAATATATATTTAACGTATTATTCTCCTAAATCTTTTTTCTTTTGTATTTGTAACCTTAACTTAACAATGTGATGAAATCATCAAAATTTATAGATTTGTGATTATCCTTTTTATTATTTGATCAACTAAATTATTTTAAACAAAAATTTAACTAATATTCATATAAATAAAATAAATATTATAATATGAAATTATTCCGTAATGTGATATAATTATCTTCCGTACGTATTATATTATAAAAATAGTACACATACACTTTTAAGGACATATAATAACCAATTGTTAAATAATTAAATTGTATATTATAACAACATAATTGTATATAGGGCTAGAAACAACATTGCCATATGTCAAATTCTACCGGATTGACAAAAGAGCCTTCTTGAGAATTCCCTTCACTAATAAAAAAAGGTAAGAAAATATAAACAAATGAGGAAGAGTGATTTAATCGAAATTAAAATTGGCCAGTAATTTTTTTTTTAAGAGCGAATCCAGTTGATGTAATAGAGGAGTCTAGCCTATATCGTAATGTTTAGATTGCATATCGTCAATACAAGAATACACATTGTAATATCGTAATGTTATAATAATTATTTTACATTCATTATTTAATTATATAACAATTAATATATTATATGTCCTTAAACATGTATGTATACTATTTTATATAATACATACTAAATAATTATGTGACATTACAAAATAAATTCATATTATAATATTTATATAATTTTTTTTGTTTTAAAATATTAACTAATTGAATTAATCAAATAATAAAAGGGATAATCACAAATCTAAAAATTCTGATGATTTCATCTTATTGTTCAGTTAGGTTTACTAATAGAAAAAAATGATATGTTAAATAAAATATTTTTGTCACAATTTTTTAAACATTTTTAATTTTAAAAATTATTTTATTTATATTTATACGTTATTTATTAGTTTGTGTAAGCTTGAATTAAGGTTGAGGATTAGCTTTAATGGTTAAAGCATAATTTAATTGTTAAAAAGTTATGTGTTTGAATCAAGTTGAAAGCAAAATTCTATAAATTAAAACCGGATAATTTGTGGATTCTTTACATATTTTGATTCTTGTGTTTTATACTAATTCTATTTTATAATTATTTAAACATGTATTTATAATTAATTATAATTTTATACTCCAAACTAAAAAAGAAAAAAACATCCTGTCCGAACCTTTCACGCTGCGGAGACTGCACTGATGTTGTGAAAAAGGCTGAATACAGTCTCATTAATTAATTAATTAATTAATTGAAAAGAAAAATATAATTTAAACTCATTGGTTTTTTCAGTAAACCAATCAATGAAGGTAGCTTAGCTTACCAGTTATCAGTTTGTTAATTCCTCCATTCGAAATTACCATTATTACCCATTCCAACAACATTACTCATTTTTTAAGGAAAATTACATTTAAAGTCACTAACTTATTAATAAGTTAATATTTTAGCTATTTGATTATTAAAAAGTTTTCATTTAAATCATTGAGTTGTTTAGTCTTTTTCTTTTTAAGTCTAACTAGCTAGCTTTAAGCACTGATTTGATGATAGTTATGGTAGATCCAAGTCAATTTGATGGCCAGTGTCAAAGATTGAAGAAAAACTATTTGGATTCTAGTTTACAAATTTGTGACGTTCGAAGTTGTTTCATAAAAAAAATACCATAGAAAAGAAGAAAAATGAGACCTTTTGATTGGTACAGATGGTGCTGACAATGAAGGTCATACAACAATGATTTTAATAGTCTAGTGACTTAAATAAATTTTTTTAATAATTAAGTGACCATTTTAAAACTTCTTAACATTAAATGACTAAAAGATAAATTATTACTACTTTAATAACTTTGGTATAACTTACTTCTTTTTTTAATTATCATTTTTAGTCATTCTACACATATTAATTTTTTTAAAAATATATTCAAAATTAATATAAAATGTTAAAATTACTATTCAATCCACGATGACTACAATAAAAATAGGTAAAATGATTTTTATGCCTCCAACTTTACAAATATTATTTTAGACATTCATTTAATTTTTCATTTTTTTAAGCCTTAAATTTACACTTTTTATTAAATTACCTTAAAATAAATGAAAAAATTAATATTTATTAATTTTACTGATATGTCATCCACATGGATGATACATCAACATTTAATTAAATTATTAAAATTTTGAAATTAAAAAAGTTATAAGAATTAATTTTAAAAATTTAAGACCATTAAAATTATTTAAATGTATAAAATTTATAAAAAAATATTTTTTAAATTTTAAAAAATTAGTTAAATGTTGACATGTCATTCAATCATATCAACAAAGGTTAATTTTTTTATTTATTTTAATATAATTTAACAAGAAAAATACTAGTATAAGAGCCAAAAGAAAAAAAATTAAATAAAGAGTTAAAATAAATTTTTTATAAAATTAAAGGGAAAATAATTTTCAAACAAATATAATCATATTTAATTTTTTATAAAAATATTAATATTTTCTACTATTCAAAATTAATACTTAAACCTAACAAGTCTTTTTTTAAACACGAACAACGTCTAATTTAGTAATTTTAATGTAGCATTGAATAATCCTCCATATGAACAATCGGTCCAAATTCTAACATTGAATAATTCTAAAATTTGAATAATCAATCCTTTTGTACAAACACCAATTTAAAAAGTCAACATTTCAAAGCCAACCAAAAAGACCCGGCTGGCCGATGCAGACAAAGTAAGGAGAAAATAAATTCAAAAAACGGAGTAGATCTAGTTCTCTTTGTAGATCTGATTTTTTTTCTCCGATCAACGGTGAAAAGTTCCTTTTTTTTCATGGCGATGATGACCTGCCGTTCCTTGTTGCTTTTACTTTTGATCTCACTTTTTGTTTCTTTTGGTTTCGCCGAGATCCGTTTCACGGAGATCCGATCCGATGTCCGACCCATAATACCTTTCGATGAGTTCGGGTTCACTCACAACGGCCGCCTTGAACTCAACCTCTCTCAGATCGATCTCTCCGACAAGAACAAGAACCTCGACTTGAACAAAATCGGATTCTTCCTCTGCACGCGCGACACGTGGTTCCACGTGCTTGAACAACTCAACGACCACCATGTCACGTGTGCTCTCGATTCCGAACTCGTCAAGGTCGTCTTCAGGTTCAAATCTCTCGACGGGAAAACGAGCATCAACCCCGTTTTCCCTGTAAACAACGCTGACCAGTACGCCCTACTCTTCGCTAATTGTTTGACTCAAGTCAAAGTATCGATGACCGTCCGATCGGCGATGTACAATATTGAAGGGAAGCAAAGCCGTGATTATCTCTCCGCCGGCAAAACAATTCTCCCTAGGGTTTACTTCCTTTTATCCCTTGTTTATTTCAGTCTCGCAGGGATTTGGGTTTACTTTCTTTACAAAAAACGACTCACCGTGTTCCGAATCCATTTCTTTATGCTAGCAGTCATTGTTTTAAAAGCCTTCAATCTCGTGTTTGAAGCCGAGGATAAATCTTATATCAAACGAACCGGAAGTGCTCATGGTTGGGATGTTTTGTTTTACATATTCAGTTTCTTGAAAGGGATCATGCTTTTCACGCTCATCGTTTTGATCGGCACCGGTTGGTCGTTTTTGAAACCTTATTTGCAGGACAAAGAAAAGAAGGTTTTAATGATCGTGATTCCACTTCAAGTTGTTGCTAACATCGCCCAAGTTGTCATCGATGAGGCCTCCCCATTTGGTCAAGATAGGGCGACATGGAAGCAACTGTTTTTGCTTGTTGATGTTATTTGTTGTTGCGCTGTGTTGTTCCCTATCGTTTGGTCGATTAAGAACCTGCGTGAGGCGGCTCGAACGGATGGGAAAGCTGCGGTGAATTTGATGAAATTGACTCTGTTTAGGCAGTATTACGTTGTGGTGATCTGTTATATTTACTTCACTCGTGTTGTGGTTTATGCTTTGGAGACGATTACTTCGTATAAGTATCTATGGACCGCTGTGTTGGCCGGAGAATTGGCCACTCTTGCCTTTTATGTGTTTACTGGGTATAAATTCAAGCCAGAGGCGCATAACCCATATTTTGCCATCGATGATGAAGAGGAAGAGGCTGCTGCAGAGCAGTTGAAGCTTGAAGATGAGTTTGAATTGTGAAACCAATCATCGAGAACAATATAAAATGATTGAAGTTAGCAAATACAATTGGGACATTGAGGTAAAACCCAGATTCTTACACTTCGATGATTCAAATATTTGTTTTTCTTTACTTGTTATGCTCTTTTTTTTTTATCTTTTTTTGATCTACTTGGTAGGATAATATTAAACTTTGATGCACGTTTGTGAACTTGATAGCTTGTGTAACTAATAAATAAATAATGCTATATTTTTTGTTCAAATTCCATATTTATTCAATTAATCATTATGGGAATATGTTGGTTTTGTTTTATGTTTATGTATTTTTTAGTAATACTCGTGTTTAAGTTACTTTATATCTGTATAATTTTTAAAATTTATAGTTTAATGTTATATAAATTTTCATATAATTGTGTCATGTTATCCTATAGTAGCAATCATATGTTGCTTGTTATAGTAAATTCATCCCTGCATTGTTCATGGACTTGCGAAGATCCTAGTAAAAAACAGAGGATTGTCTCTCCAGTCCCTCTCAAATTTAAAATTAAGCAAATTAGTTTCTCTCAATTTTGAAATTGAGCCAATTGGTTCCACTCAACCAAAAAAAAAAAACAATTTAATCTGTCAATTTCGGAATTAAGCAATTAAGGACAATTAATCATGCCGTTAATGCCTTCCTTCAATTATACATAATTTCGATTGGTATGGTAACAAATTTAGCTTTCAATATTTACATGTTCTGTCATTTACACATTTACACAAATATTGTGAGATAAATTTGTTAAATTAGGACCAAATTGGTAAAATATTTAAACTTTGAGGACTAAACTTAGTATTATATAAATTAAAATCTTGTACAATTGCAGAAAAACATTAATGTCTGTGATGTTTTTGGTTGTTCATTTTTGAAATTAATAGGGATAAATTGCTTTGATTTTTTTAGAGAGATCAATTTCGAAATTGAATAAGATAAGAGAGATTTCGATTTTTTTCAATAAAATATTGTACTTCTCAATATGGTAATTTTCAATTTCAATTTTTCAAATTACATAAATAATGTTTAAATCATATCTTCCATGAAAAGTAAACATCAAAATGTCTCAATTTATAATTTCATCCACCTTAGATCAGAAGTTGAACGTGGAGAAATTTGACCCCCACCATCCCTCTCTGCATTTCCCGGCCTTTGTCTTGTGGTGCTTCGGGACCGCACCTTAGCCTTTGCAGACTCCGTGGCCGCCATATAATTCGGCACCATCGTCAACCTCGGGCTGTTTGCTGCCGAGTGGTACGATGATTTCTCTTTAAGACACCGAAGGCTGGGTAAACGTAATTGCATAGGCTCTCTAATGGAGTCTCTTTTATCAATGGAAGCCCTATTGTGACTCTCCCATTGCTTTGTTGCCCTCCGTCGATCGAGCCATTTCGTTGCTTCTTCGACCTCTTTTTCATCTTTATCCAATGTCTTGAAAGGAATTAATTATAGTATGTTAATTAAGATTTTGCCTAGGCATATATTTAATGGGTTAATTGCACCATTCATCTTTAAGCTATGAGCTAAATTTTAAATTGATACTTAAACTTTAAAATGAGCTCTCAAACTATTAGCATGATTCTAATAAAACCTTTTATCGGCCAGATATAAATCATAATTTTTTTATACACTTCTTAAATTAACCAAAACCCTCAAACTAGAGCAATTCATTGGCCGGTAATCTAATTGGCTTAGCTTGTTTTGGGGCGAGCTTATATATTTTCAACCTCACTCTAATTTATTTAATTTATCTTCTTGATTAATAATAATAAAAAAATATATAAAAAATTATTTTTATATTTTAAAATTAAATTTAAATTAAAACATTTTCATTTTTTTAGCAATAAAATGAGCCATTTGGATTAGTTCGGCGGACATAAAAATTAATTTTAAAAGAGTTTAGACTTAACTTGACGATAACATCTTTTAACCCAAATCTTTAAAACAGAAGATAATACTTATTTAATTGCAAAACATGTCATCCTAATTTCAACACTAAAGATGTCAATTGAGTTAAATTACTCAATCCGCAAACCGTAATTATATTACTGCTACATTACATATAGTATATAGTAATTAATCTTAGAGGAGTACCTAAAGACGTTGGTTACCAAAATTGTTAACTAGAATTAGAGTGCTAAACTGCTAATGTAACTCAGATAGTAAAACCCAATGAAAAAAAAGTTAAAGCACTTACGATGGACTTTCTCCTACGAAGATCTTGCAGCCATGGAGATTCCCACGATGAATTGGATTCAATAAACATGGCCCTTCTACACCCTTCATATGAAAGCCTTGCTCGTTGTTGATGGAGCAGCACTCGATTTTGTACTCGAACCAAAGATTGCATGCATTTTAGTGCCACCTTTGCTCGTCTTCTCACATTGTGCCCTCTCACTAAAGCTTGAAGCTTCACTACCCCTTTCAATGCTCCCAATGCTTTCCTTGCCTTTCACAAAAAAAAATAAAAAATAAAAACACTAAATGAACAGTTAATTATATATAGAGAGAGAATCTTTCACTTACTATGTAGCCTCTAAAAGCTGTTTGAATGACAATAGCAGCTTGGTTTTTTTCTCCAACAATGGCGTAATTGGAAGCTCTGCAATTAAGCCTAACGATGTTAACAGCTGCAATGGATTGTGATTTGGTTTTGGGTTTACGTTGTTGAGACCATTTAAATAGCCATCTTCTTTTCTCTCTTGTTCTGCAACTTTTTTTCTCGTTATCTTTAGCATTAGACCCGAGAGCCCTTTTCACCATTGACAACCACGAGGTCGGTGTTTTGTTTACCATGGTGAATATGCAAGCGATAGGATGAAAGTGAAGGGATATATTAATAATAGGGAGGAAGAGAAGGTGATGGTGATGGTGATGGAGATGATGATGATGATGATGATGATAATCATCATTTTGTTGCAGATTATGGAACAGGGTACGAGCTCCAATATATATCTGCAAACGGATAGGTGTATTTTAAAAGTGCCATGTGAAAAAACAAATGGGGCACTATCATATATTTGTCATTAACAACTCTAATAGAGCTAAAGTATACAAGATAAAATGAGAAAGAGAGCATTTAATGGCTTGCACACAGAGCAGACCCCATTTGGCTTCACGTGTTATGACCAGCAAATATAGCAGAGATTGAAACAGGGATTAGTTAGTTATGTTCTGGCATTGAAACAAAGCGCCCGCGGAATTTTCCTCTCAAAATTCAATTATAAATTTCTAAAATTTCACAATAATAAAAAGTATAAAAGAGGAAATTTTTTTTATTCTTTGTTTTGTCTATTCAATTTATTCTCTTTTGTCACTAACAGTTACCCATAAACAAGGTTAAGTCGGTTTTTAAAATTAACATAATTACAATTTTAATCCTCAAATATTTATATATTGTATAAATTTAATTTTAATTCTAAAAATTAACATTCAACTTTTACATATTATTTAATTTAATCGTTTTCCGCATACAAAGCTAAAAACATAAAACAATTTTATTAGCTAAATTTGATTAAGAAATACCAAACTTGAAAACACCAAAAACATAATTCACCTTTTCTCTTCTTTTTTCCACTTAAGTTACTTTGATTCTCCATCATTGGGTTCAACAATAAAAACTAAGATGACATCAATTTCATAAAATTCATGCTTTTAAGTTACTTTTGTTATTGTCATCGCCTTCATTATTTAGCATCTCCTGTAAACATAGAGTTTACAATTCACTCACTAAATTTTTTAAATTAAAGATCAAATTAACACATTATATAAATGTTGATAGTTAAATTGTTATTACACCAATTTTAAAAACTTACACCTCATATTTTCATTATTCATTTAATGATTAGTAACCAAAAAAGAAAAAAATCAACTTTGCATTGTTGATATAAATGTATATATATTTATTTGAAGAAAATGCCGTTTCTTAGAATGCTTCAAATATCTGTGGTAATCATTCAACTCACTGAGTTGATCAATAACCGGTTCAGAACCAGTCATTATTTCATTATTTGGGCATTACCTAGTAATGCAATGTCATGTCATAAAAATGCAGCAGAACACAAAGCTAACTTTGAACCAATGCTGGTAAAAAAAAAAAATCCAAAAGGAAAAGCATCATCCATTAGTAGAAATAACTCAAAAAATGTGTACTAGAAGTACCACTTCATCATTCACAGTCTTTAATTACCAGATAGTGTCAAATTCTGTCTAAGATTAGAGAGCAATAATGCATAACATTGTTTGAAAAGTCTCGAAGTTCCATCGGAATTCTCTATGTACCGCAAAGTGGAGTGGATAAACAAAAGACAAGACTCCTATGGTAAACAAAGATGCCAAAACATAGCAGCAGTGGACGTTATATATGTAGATCAGCAAGAGCAACAGCGGGAAACATCCTTACATGGGTGTGTATGTATTTAAATAAATATATATATAAACTTGGAACTAAAATTGGTTCAGGGTGAATGATTTAGTACGAGGGAAGGAGAGGAGCTCGTGGCCGAACTGGGGTCTTTGATGGGCTGATCCTGTTCATACACAACGCCCAAGGTTTTCACTTAAAAGGCAACAGATATATATATACTTTTTATCGATATTTGGATAGAAATTATGGTAAAACAAAAAAAAGAAAACTGAGAGAATATATCAGTTCAACAACTGATTGGAGAATCGGGAATCTGACCTTATAGGCAATGATCCCAGAACCACACCACTACAGTTGAGAGCAGCAATCGCACTTTCAGCCTGCATGTGAATACGGAGAGAACTCAATCTTTCGTTTATCAACACTGAGGTAACCCAATCTCAGGATGACAAATAGGCATTAAATATCACTTCCAAAGTTTAAACCCGTGTTGAAACACCAATAACTTTTCCAATAAGCCATCGTAGGTTCAATAAGCCCCTATACTAAAAATTAAACTGCATTTTGCCTCCTTTACTAAAAAAACGGACAAATTAGTCCCTGTATGTTAAACCAAAGAGCAAATTGGTTCTTGTTGTTAAAATATATATTCATTTATACTGTCAGAAACAAACATGACTGACAAAATAACCAGACAATGACACATGGCAAGCGACATGTACCCCATACTGATGTCCATGGACCAATTTTTAATGGTAGAAATGGATAAAAATTTTAATAGAAAGGCCACTTGCCTCTTTAATCTAACATATATAGAAACTAAATTGCCCATTTTTTTAGTAGGGGAACAACTCCTAGTACAAGGACCTCCATGATATTCCCTATGCAGTAAAACCTACTATACTAGAATTCAACAGTTAAATCGAGTTTTTTGCTTTCGAATTTAACCCATGAAAACAAAAACCACAGCTCCAAAGAGAATGCACTCTTCCTGAGGGGAATACTGACCCGCTAGCCAAAACTTTCAGATCTAAAGGTCATGCACTCACATACCTCATTAAAGCCTCGATAAACAAGGGAAAAGTTGTTCAGTCACATTGCATGAATGAAGAGGAAAAAAACAATTACCAATGCAAACTCGACAAAAGCAATGCGAGTTGAATGCTGATAGTCCCCAAGCAGCCTTAGGCGATAAACCTGCATCAGACAAGTACTCCCTTTAAATGCATCCCGGTAGGTTTTGTTGTAAGAAATAGTAAAACAGAACACCAGAGTTAAGCAAACCTCCCCACAGACTGTTTCGAAAAAGAGTTTAACATCAGCTTGAGTAACCTGCAGTATGTAAAATCATATAATAAAAAATTTAAAGGGTTATTTGCAATCGGGATCGTTTTTATATTCAACATTATAAAATGCAAAAAAGCTTCTCACCTTCCTGTCAATGTTTGTACAATAGATAGTTCTCGCACAAATTTGACGCTCATCCTCGTTCTGATATCCAAATAACAAATGTTTTAACGGGCCGAATACATAAAGAAAATGTATCAACAAGTTCTGGTATAATAAATTTACGACAATCAGCCTCACCCTTGGCAAAAATGTCGGGTTAACAGGTGCGATAGCTGTTTTCGAAGGCAGCACCCTAACTGGATAGAATCCAAGCATAGTCCCTGCCAGGTTCAGTGCAGCTTGCGCACCTTCTGCATAGTAAAGAATGTAAATACCACATTTATCCGCTAAAGAATGAAACAAATAACCATGGTTGAACATCACCTTCATCAGTAAACTCGATAAAAGCAAAACGAAGTACAGAGTTAGGATCACCACATATGCGACAGTCAACCACCTTCAGAAGAAAAAAGTACATTCAGATAGGTTGTTTTTGATAAAATTGCAAAGAAGAGCAATGAAAATAACATCACCTGCCCACAACCCACAAATAAACCGGCAAGCTGCTCCTCCGTGACCTGCATCCCAGCAAGAGATGACAAAACTGAAACAGAAGAATTCGATTGCAGCATACAACCAAAGCTGAAAATGCCAAATAAATAAACATACCTGGTGGTCGATATCAGAAACATAAACAGTCCTACGGATAACCACTTCTCTTTGAGCCATACTTGTCCTGCTGTTCGATTTCCGTTTCCCTTGACCTAAATTTTTCTTCTGAGAAAAACGAAATGAATGAACAAAATCCATGATATCATACGGAATTTTGCTAATATTCGGAATTTAAGCTTTCGTACGGTTTAAAATGTACATAACATAAAAGGATAACCTATACTCAACCAAATTTGTTCAATTAAATCCTATTTCATCTTCTCCATTATTGAGAAAACAGATACACAATGTAGTCACTGCACATTGGATATAGGGTGAGACCATCACACAAACTCGAATAATTCAGTTTTTTTAAGTTATCAGCCAAAAAAACCCCTAAAATAAGAACCAACCCTACCAAGCATAAGACCAATACAGCAATAATACTCACAAAGCATATCAATTTCCTTATACAAAATGTACACTAAGCATCAATGAAAATAACTCGGGTTTTGGTGACATACCCTTTTACCACCACCATTGCAATTAGCATTACCATTCCTTGAGATGTTGTTATTGTTGTTTTGAAAAGCAATATTGTTAGTGTGAAACCCACCATTGAGTCCGTTGTTAACAAGCGAGTGAGGTACAAACTCTTTAGCCATGGGGTTAAGCTTAGAGAACAGTTCTTGTAACTCCCTCATATCTCTTTTGAAACTATCCCCAAGCTCATCTTTACCACCACCACCGTTGGTTCCACCGATCTTGTTGTACAACCCTTGATCGTTGTCGTGTAAGCTCAGATCGGTTGTTGACCGAAGCTTTGACTGATCTTGGTCGTTTGACGTCACTGTTGCAGCCTCCGTGTCTTGATTCGAAGCATTCTCAACAACAGCCATGGCCTGATGATTAGATTAGATTAGATTATCCCTATTCTTTAAATAAAAAAAACTCCCTTTTTTAGCATCTGATCAAAAACAAAAATAAAAACCCAAAATTTATAAACCCAAACGGAGAAATTTTAAAAGCAAAAATAGAGTTTTGAAATGTTGGGTATAATTATTTAAGAATCTGTTTCAGAAACTAAGCTAAAGCTACAATATTCTCCATTGATGAAAAAAAAAATAGAACCCGACCTCGAGATCACCGCGAAGAACACGAAATTGAAATGAATTAACAGCAAAATATTAGCATTTTAAATCCATACCTAAACTTTAAGGTATTTTAATTGAGCCTTCAAACTATTAGCATGATTCTAATAAGGACTTTTGTCAGGCTAATATAAATCATTATTTTAATATTTTTATAATTAAATTTAAATTACAATATTTTAATCTTTTTAACAATAAAATGTACCATTTGGGTGGATTTGAGCCCGCATGAAAATTAGTTTTAAATTGAGTCTAGGCCCTGTTTGGTCCATTATATTTTTATCCTAAACGTCTAAATTAAAAGATAATACGTATTTAATTATAGTGGAATCACTTTCTCTTAATTTCAATTGTACCAATGTTAATTGAGTTAAATTATTCAGTCAGTTAGAGTTGAGCTTTCGATCAAATTGAGTAAAAAAATTTTAAATTAATCGAGTTTACGAGTCCTATTTTATCATTTTAATTTAATTTGAATTTTTTTAATCGAGTTAAATTAAAATATTGTTACATTATAACTAATTTTATATTAAAGCACAAAAATTTGAAATCATATATATTTAAAAACTTTTTCAAAAAAATAAAAAATAATAATATGATATTTAATAGCATAAACTTAAATCATTAATCAACTTTTTTAGGTATTCAAAATTTTTATTTTAGAAAATTTTTAAAATTTTAGATTTCTTTATGTATTTTTTAGAATTTTTAGAATATTTATAATTTTTAAAAATATATATAAATTTTTATAAATATGTTAAATTTTAAAAATTATTTTTATTTTTTTTGTAATTTTTATTGAGAGAGTTCAACTTGCTTATTTTTAAAATTGGTAGGAACAAAAAGAATATTTAGATCAACCTGTTATTCGAATTATTTGATTTATTCGAATAGTAAAATTTAACTTAATTCGATTAACTCGAACTTTGAAATATTTTTCAATTTTTCCGAATCAAAACAAGTTTTGGTCAGTGTTAAAATCCGCAAATGATAAATATATTTCTGCTGTACTACGTATAGTATATAATAATTAATCTTAAAAGAGAGTACCTAAAGACGTTCGTTACCAAAATTATTAACTAGAACTAGAGTGCTAAACTATTTATGGAACTCAGTAAAACTAAATGAAAAAAAGTTAGAGCACTTACGATGGACTCTCTGCTACGAACATCTTGCAGACATGGAGATTCCAACGATGAATTGGATTCAATAAACATGGCCCTTCTACATCCTTCATATGAAAGCCTTGCTCGTTGTTGATGGAGCAGCACTCGATTTGTACTCGAACCAAAGATTGCATGCATTTTAGTGCCACCTTTGCTCGCCTTCTCACATTGTACCCTCTCACTAAAGCTTGAAGCTTCACTACCCCTTACAATGCTCCCAATGCTTTCCTTGCCTTTCACAAAAAAAAATTCATCAAAAACACTAAATAAACAGTTAATGATATAGAGAGAGAGAATCTTTCACTTACTATGTAGCCTCTAAAAGCTGTTTGAATGACAATGGCAGCTTGGTTTTTTTCACCAACAATGGCTAACGATGTTAACAGCTGCAATGGATTGTGATTTGGTTTTGGGTTTACGTCGTTGAGGCCATTTAAATAGCCATCATCTTTTCTCTCTTGTTCTGCAACTCTTTTTCTCGTTATGTATAGCATTAGACCCGAAAGCCCTTTTCGCCATTGACAACCACGAGGTCGGTGTTTTGTTTACCATGGTGAAAATGCAAGCGATAGGATGAAAGTGAAGGGATATATTAATAATAGAGAGGAAGAGAAAGGGCTGGTGATGGTGATGGTGACCATCATCATCATCATTTTGTTGCAGATTATGGAACAGGTACGACCTCAATATATAACTGCAAAAACATTAAACATAAATATGTATTTTTCTTTCTTACATTAACTCATTTCTTCAGGATTTATTTCTTCTTCATAACAAATTTCTAAATCTTGTTCTTCAAGACTTTTAATCATCTTTTTAGCACTTTTTCCTTTATTAGGACAATTTGGTGCTATATGGCCTTCTTCACACAAATAAAACATTTACATATATGTTTTTTAGATTTTTTGGAAGTTTTTTTTCTAACAATTTTTTTCTTTTTCTTACTAGTATATTTTTTATTTCCTGGTTTCCACCTAATAAATTTATATTTTCTATTTTTCTTTTTATGTTTTTTATAAGTATTAGGACGTGTTGTTTTACATCCAAATTCTCATTCATTTTCTAGAATTTTTGTACAATTACTATAAGTTAATTTATTTTTTACTTGTTTAGCCGCTTTAGTTTGTAGACAATGTAGAGTTATTCTTTTTCTCGCAAAATTAATTCTATTTCCTATAGAATCTATATTTTCTTTATCACATACAAATTTATGGTTTTCTATTAAAGGTATTTCTACAGAAGTTTTTTCTGTTGATAATATTACTAAATTTCTATCTATAGAAAATGGTAGATAATAATATATAAAATTATTTCCTAATAATATGTCTCCATGCATTTCAGGAAAACACAATATTTTAGGAATTACAAATCTTACATTATTTATGTAAATTGGTATATTTCTAGCTTTAAATTGGATTATGGTTTCTTTACCATCAATTCCTATAGCTCTGATTGGGTTTTTCATTAATTCCCATTTTCTACAGGAATGGCATTTTCTCTACAACTATTTGTGGTAGCTCCAGTATCTAATAAAGCATGCAAATAATATGTTTTATAGTCTCTAAATTGAAGTGTAATTTCTATATATGTATAATATTTCCTAGGTTGGAAATTTGAAAATGTAATAATATCATTTTTTCCTATTTTTATTTGTTGAATAATAGTAGTAGATTGTATTTCTTCCATTCTAGAATTTCTACTAGGTTCAGTAGGGAAAATAGGTATTTGAACTGTTTTCATACCTATTGGTGTTGTCGAATTTGTACTAATATTATCTTCTTCTTCCTCTATTTGAGAATTAGAAGGTAAAACTAAATTATCATTTGTATTTGTTATAGCATTATTTTTAAAATATAGTCTATCTCCAGATGACATAATTCTATAGTACTTACAGGTTTTTCATAAAACTTTATGTTTTTCATAAAGTTCTTCTATTAATTTTAAGTATTCTATTCTTTCATTTTTATTAGTACTTTTAGTGATTTTGACTTTCCAATGTTCTATTAATTCTTTATAAGATTGGAAATCATAACCAACACGGCAGAAGTAGAAATTAAAGAAATTAATAATAAAATAATTGAGTTATTTGAACCCAATAAATTTACTACAGAGATACAACCAAAATTACTGCATCTAAAAGATCTGTCAATACCAAAAGATTGGATGATTGATAGAATAAGTAGTACTAGTACTTCAAAACCTGTAAGTACTATAGAATATATGTCATCTGGAGATAGATTATATTTTAAAAATAATGCTATATTAGTACAAATGTGAAAAAACAAATAGGGCACTGTCATATATTTGTCATTAACAACTGTAATAGAGATAAAGTATACAAGATAACATGAGAAAGAAGAAACTAGAGCTTTAATGGCTTGCATACAGATTAGAACCCCTTTGGCTTCTGAGCAGCAAATAGAGCAGAGATTGAAACAGGGATTAGGTTTTTCTATGTTTTCTGGCATTGAAACAAAATGCCCAGAATTTTTTTTAAGTGATAAAAATTGAATTATAAATTTTTGAGATGCGATAATAAAGACTTTATTATGTATTAAATTATAATTTTATTAATTTTTTAAGGACTTAAAATAAAATATTTTTTTTTTATTTTAAGGGCAATGTATAATTTTATCATATGTTAATTTATATTTTAATTATTTATATGAGGCTAGAATTACAAATTTTTAATTTAAGGGGTCATGGCCCAACCTACCTCTTTATATTTTCTTTTGACTATTCAATTTGTTCTTTTTTGCCACTAACTGTTAGCCAAGACTGATAGAATTGTAATTTTAATCTTCAAACATTTATACATTGTGTTAATTTAATTTTACTTATAAAAAAATTAACACTCAACTTTCATGCATTGTTTAATTTAATATTTTTTTACAATTTTAATTGCCTTACACCTACAAAGCTAAAAAAAAACAACTTTATCAACTACATTTAATTAAGAAATACCAAAATTGAAAACACCAAAACATCCAAGAACATAATTCACTTTTTCTCTTCTTCTTTTTTTCCAATGATACTTTGATTCTCCACCATTAAGTTGAACACTAAATGCTAAAATGATTCAATCTTCGATATTGATTTCACAATATGTTAAAATGATTCAATCTTCGATACTGATTTCATATGTTCATGCTTGACCAATTTAATATTAGTTCAACTAAGCTACTTACTTTTGTCATTTTGATCTCCATCGTTGTTTACCATCTCCGATGAACGCAAAGAACTTCACTACTCGTTCAATTAATTCCCTAATTTTTTTAAATAAAAGAGTAAATTGACATAATATATAAATGTTGGTGATCAAAATTGCTATAATACCAAATTTAAAAACTGACATCTCATATTTTCATTAGCCATTTAATGATTAGTGAAAAAAAAATCAAATAGATGAGTGATTATTTTATAACTTTGCATAATTAAGTAATCAAAAAATACTTTACGAATAACTAGATGACTATAAGTGTAATTTTTTTTTTTAAAGAAAATGCCTGTTCTTAGTACGCTTCAGTATGCTTCAAATATCTGTGGTAATCATTCAACTCACCGAGTTGATCAATATCCGGTTCAGAACTAGTCATTATTTGGACATTACCTAGTAGTGCAATGTCATGTCATGAAAATGCAGCACAACACAAAGCCAACTTTGAACCAATGCTGGTAAAAGAAAAACATCCAAAAGGAAAAGCATCATCCATTAGTAGAAATAACTCAAAAAATGTGTACTAAAAGTACCACTTCATCATTCACATAGTCTTTAATTACCAGATAGTGTCAAATTCTGTCCAAGATTAGAGGGCAATAATGCATAACATTGTTCGAAAAGTCTCGAAGTTCCATCAGAATTCTCTATGTACCGCAAAGTTGCATGCGTGGATAAACAAAAGACAAGACTCCTATGGTAAACGAAGATGCCGAAACATAGCAGCAGTGGACGATATATATGTAGATCAGCAAGAGCAACATGGGGAAACATCTTTACATGGCTGTGTATGTATTTAAATATATATATATATAAACTTGGAACTAAAATCGGTTTGGAGTGAATGATTTAGTACGAGGGAAGGCGAGGAGCTCGTGGCCGAACTGGGGTCTTTGATGGGCTGACCCTGTTCATACACAACACCCGAGGTTTTCACTTAAAACGCAACATATATATATACTTTTTATTGATATTTGGATAGAAATTACGGTGAAAAAAAAAAAAAGAAAACCGAGAGAATATATAATTACAACAACTGATGGGAGAATCGGGAATCTAACCTTATAGGCAATGATCCCAGAACCACACCACTACAGTTGAGAGCAGCAATCGCACTTTCAGCCTGCAGGTGAATACGAGAGAACTCAATCTTTCGTTCATCAACACTGAGGTAACCCAATCTCGGGGTGACTAATAGGCATTAAATATCACTTCCAAAGTTTAAACCCGTGTTGAAACACCAATAACTTTTCCAATAAGCCAACAAAGGTTCAATAAGCCAAACAGGGGAACAAAATCCAAAGCTCCGAGGAGTGTTATCTATGCAGTAAAAGTACCATGTATGCCCCTATACTAGAAGTCAAATTACATTTTGCCTCCTATACCCAAAATATGGACAAACTAGTCCTTTTATGTTAAATCAAAAAGCAAATTAGTTTTTTTTTGTCAAAAAATACATTCATTTGTACTGCTAGAAACTGGCGTAATTAACAGAATAACCAGACAGTGTCACATAGCAAGCCACATGTACCTTAAATTAATGTACATGGACCAGGTTTTAACAGTAGAAATGGATAAAAATTTTCACAGAAAGGCCACTTAGCACTTTGATCTAACGTATAGGGACTAATTTGCCAATTTTTTGAGTAGGGGAGCAAAATAAAATCCAACTCCTAGTACAAGGTCCTCCATGGTACTTTTACCCTATGCAGTACCGCCTACTATACTAGAATTCAACAGTTAAATTGAGTTTTTTGCTTTTGAATTTAATCCACGAAAACAAAAACCACAGCTCGCACGAGAATGCACTCTTCCAAAGGGGAATACCGACCGGCTAGCCAAAATTTTCAGATCTAAAGGTCATGTACTTGTATACCTCATTAAAGCCTCGATAAACAAGGGAAAAGTTGTTCAGTCAAATTGCATGAATGAAGAGGAAAAAAACACTACCATTACAAACTCGACAAAAGCAATGCGAGTTGAATGCTGATAGTCCCCAAGCAACCTCAGGCGGTAAACCTGCATCAGACAAGTACTCCCTTTAAATGCATCTCGATAGGTTTTTGTCGTAATAAATAGTAAAAACAGAACACCAGAGTTAAACAAACCTCCCCACAGACTGTCTCGAAAAAGAGTTTAACATCAGCTTGAGTAACCTGCAGTATGTAAAATCATATAATAAAAAGTTTAAAGGGTTATTTGCAATCGGGATCATTTTTATATTCAACATTATAAAATGCAAAAAAGCTTCTCACCTTCTTGTCAATGTTTGTACAGTAGATAGTTCTCGCACACATTTGACGCTCATCCTCATTCTGAAATCCAAATAACAAATGTTTTAACGGGCCGAATACATAAAGAAAATGCAAGAAGTTCTGGTATAATTTACGACAATCAGCCTCACCCTTGGCAAAAATGTCGGGTTAACAGGTGCGATAGCTGTTTTCGAAGGCAGCACCCTAACTGGATAGAATCCAAGCATAGTTCCTGCCAGGTTCAGTGCAGCTTGTGCACCTTCTGCATGGTAAAGAATGTAAATACCACGTTTATCCGCTAAAGAATGAAACAAATAACCATGGTTGAACATCACCTTCATCAGTAAACTCGATAAAAGCAAAACGAAGTACAGAGTTAGGATCACCACATATGCGACAGTCAACCACCTTCAGAAGAAAAAAGTACATTCAGATAGGTTGTTTTTGATAAAACTGCAAAGACAAGCAATGAAAATAACATCACCTGCCCACAACCCACAAATAAACCGGCAAGCTGCTCCTCTGTGACCTGCATCCCAATAAGAGATGACAAATCCAAAACAGAAGAATTTAATTGCGGCATACAAACAAAGCTGAAATGCTGAATATATAAACATACCTGGTGGTCGATATCAGACACATAAACAGTCCTACGGATAACCTCTTCTCTTTGAGCCATACTTGTCCTGCTGTTCGATTTCCGTTTCCCTTGACCTAAATTTTTCTTCTGAGAAAAACGAAATGAATGAACAAAATCCATGATATCATACGGAATTTCGCTAATATTCGGAATTTAAGCTTTCGTACGGTTTAAAATGTACATAACATAAAAGGATAACCCCCACTCAACCAAATTTGTTCAATTAAATCCCATTTCATCATCTCCATTATTGAGAAAACAGATACACAATGTAGTTACCGCCCATTGGATATAGGGTGAGACCATCACAGGAACTCGAATAATTCGATTTTTTAAGTTATCAGCCAAAAAAACCCTAAAATAAGAACCAACCCTACCAAGCATAAGACCAGTACAGCAATAATACTCAAAGCATATCAATTTCCTTACACAAAATGTACACTAAGCATCAATGAAAATAACTGGGGGTTTTGGTGACATACCCTTTTACCACCACCATTGCAATTAGCATTACCATTCCTTGAGATGTTGTTATTGTTGTTTTGTAAAGCAATATTGTTAGTGTGAAACCCACCATTGAGTCCATTGTTAACAAGCGAGTGAGGTACAAACTCTTCAGCCATGGGGTTAAGCTTAGAGAACAGTTCTTGTAACTCTCTCATATCTCTTTTGAAACTATCCCCAAGCTCATCTTTACCACCACCACCGTTGGTTCCACCGATCTTGTTGTACAACCCTTGGTCGTTGTCGTGTAAGCTCAGATCGGTTGTTGACCGAAGCTTTGACTGATCTTGGTCGTTTGACGTCACTGTTGCAGCCGCCGTGTCTTGATTCGAAGCATTCTCAACAACAGCCATGGCCTGATGATTAGATTAGATTATCCCTATTATTTAAACAAAAAAGAAAACTCCCTTTTTTAGCAACTGATCAACAACAAAAATAAAAACCCAGAATTTATAAACCCAAACAGAGAAATTTTAAAAGCAAAAATAGAGTTTTGAAATGTTGGGTATAATTATATAAGAATCTGTTTCAGAAACTAAGCTAAAGCTACAGTAATCTCCATTGATGAAAAAAAAAACTAGAAACCCACCTCGAGATCACCGCGAAGAACACGAAATTGAAATGAATTAACAGCAAAATAAAACAGAGTATGATAGTCAAGAAAAAGGAATTCTTTTTCCTAATTCTGACAGTTTCTGTAATTTTTTGCTTTTTCTCTTTTTGTTTCTACCACTGTTTCACGGTGATTTATCTGAGAAAATAAAACAAACACATCAAATGATGATGGCTTCCATAAACGCTGAGCTTAAATTTTTTTAAAAAAAATAATTTTTTGGTTGTTTGTTGAAAACGTGAAATGTAATAATAATAATAATAATCTCAAAATAAATGAATTTTCATTTCCATGTATGACATGCGATTAAATATGCATGTATGTGTGATGATGTTCTTTAGGCTACATCCATCATGGGGGTTTGTATAATGGCGTGTCGAATGGTGATTGGATAATGAGTTTTTTTACTATATTCGATTACCGAATTACCGTCGCTGTTTTTACCTGCTGTACCTGTCCCTCCGTACTGGTGTCCTAAAACTATGGACAATTTGACCGGTCGATGAGGGGGTGTTTCGGTAAATTCAAACGAATTTTACGGAGTAGTTATTGTGAAGCAAATGTTTTTCTTTTCTTTTGAAGGCATTGTGAAGCAAATGTTGACTTGGATTTTGGAAGAGCCCCTGATTTTTATATTCCATTTCCTATTACAGTTATTATATTTAAATACCAACCTTGGTTTTGTCAAATAGTGAGGACTTGAATGAATTTAGCTAAACTTTTAGGCTCCAATTTTATGGAAGGCAAAAATATTGATAGAAAATTTTACATGTCCAATCAAGTTTTACTTAGGATTTAATCCAAGTTTAATGTGTTTTTTAATCGAGTTACTCTCATAAACTTAAAAGTTCGATCTGCAATTTGAGAGAGTTTAGATGACAATCTTAAGTTCGAGAATTGGACTTGATTAAAAAGTTAAACTTGCATAAAATATGGGATGGATCCGAGCTTCGATTGTCAGAACCCAAACTCGGCTTATTTTTAAGTTTATATAATATACATTATTATTTAAACACTTTATTGAGTTAGTGTTACTATTAACCAGATCACTAATTTATTTATGAAATTACAAAAATATTCCTTCTTTTAAATTATAATTAATATTACTATGTCACTTTTGTTTTTTCATACTTTTTGTCATATTTAAATAAAACAATTAAAGAACAATTATTCGAACATATGTTTAATATTATTAAAATACAAATTCATTACCATTCCACTCGTATTCATTATTAATTATAAAATTTATAATATTTTTCACACATATATATTATGTTATTAATATCATAAGAAAAATTTAATATACTATACTATAAAGTAAATTTTGAAAAATATATTAAGTTGCTTATGTTTAAAAATTTAATAAACTAAAATTATATAATGATAGTTAAAATTGGTTATTACATAATTAATATTTTTTAATAAAAATAATATGAGCGAGTCTAAATGGGCTTAAGTTACTCATTTACAAATATAAGCGGGTTTAAACAAAATTTAAAGTCTATTTTTTATAATTGGGCTTGAGTAAACTGTATACGATGTTGATGCCATGCATAAACCTTGTTTGAAACCAACCTGATCTGGCATATGAATGTCAAACGAGGCAAAAATAAAGTACCAAAATGAAAAAACATATATAATTGAGGGAGAAAATTATGACATAAACATAAATTTAAATAGCAATATACGTTAGATCAAATAGTGAAGAGTTTGATACCCTTAACTAAACTTTCGAGTTCAATTTTTGTAGATAAAAACAATGATAAAATTATTTAGTTTCGAGAGTTAAAATTAAATTATTTTTTTTAGGAAGACAAAACTGTTTTTTTTTCTTTTTTATGTTAACATAAAATAAAATTAATTAATTAATTTTGTAGAAATAAAAAAAAACGAAATAAGCAATTTATCCATTTTAGTAGCATGGAATCCAACCAAAGCCATGCTGACCAAAATATAATAATGGAAATTTCTTTTTTTGTTTGAGAAATCATAATGGAATAATTATAAACTAAATTGTCATTTTCTCTTAACACTAACAATTAGGACCCAATTATGCAAAATTTTGCATTAACTAATCCCAAAAGAGTTTATACATTTCTTAATTTGATAAAATGACATCATGGTTAGTTGGAATTTCTTTTCATATAAGATAATCTTTTTAAATCATTTTATTAATTAGAATTTATAAATTTTAAAAACTTAATTAAGATAAATTTAAACAAGTTTAATAATCCACAATGAAAGTTGTTGAGTCGAGTTTTTTTCTACAAAAACTGTATGAAAGATGAAAAGTAGATACGACCTACTTATTACTTAATAAAGAATATTTTTCATTTTATTATATTATCATTTATCAAATAATCTAATCATGTCAGGTTTTAATTATAATTAATATACAAAACAAAATTTACAACTTAGATTCAACAATATTTTTTTTTTTAGTATTTAATGTTTAGGTCAAACATAACCTAAATCAATAAAAGACCAACAGTTCTCATTCTATGTATATAAAGAGAAATACAAAAGATACAATAGCATTACAAGAAATTGTTGGGTAAACTACATCGTAAGTCACTTTAAAATAGTGTTGTTTATATTTCAGTCATTCTATTTTTTTATCAATTTAGTCATTCTAATTAAGATAATTATTTAAATTGGTCACTACTATTAAAAACTCATTAATCCATTATTAGATTGTTAACGTGACATTTTTTTTAATTTTTTAACTAAAGTTAAAATCCCCAAATTTATTTACAATATAAGAATCAGCAATCCTGTATCATGACCTATTCCCTGCTCTCCCATCTCTATCGTTCCTTACTCCGCTGACCACCCCACACCATAAAAATTCTCCAACATGGATAATGTAGTCGAAACTAAACCAAAAATTGTTTACCATTACGAGTACACAAGGCCCAAACCAAAGGTTCACTACACCAAATTGGGGCCCGAGACCAACAAACGCAACCTAGAAACAACTTAAAAAGGAGAGTCCTCTTGCTACCAATCAAGCCATTATCATATATTGAGATAACATTATTGAAAAAAATTCGAAAAAAAATCAATTTTACAAAAAACATAAAAATATTTCCACTAAATAATTATAAATTTCTATTTAAAAAGAAAAAAAAAAGGGGATTGAACGGTAAATTATATTTGATTGGATCCTGTCTTCCCTTGATTCCTTTACATGAAAAGGAGTAACCTTTCTCTTTTCTTGGAATTTGATTCTTATAAGCACCTTTTCTATATAAAAATCATTCTTTTACCAACTTTCATACTTAATTTAAATATCCTATTAATATAAATTTAATCAGAAAATATTAGTTGGTTGATGTTGGTGTTAGATAAATGCTAAATAGATATATAAAAATCTCAAACATGGTACATTTTGGTCACTACAACTAGAAGGGGACATAAGAGGAAAAAATTTATAATAATTAAATGTAATAAAAATTAAGAATCATTATCTAAAAGTTGTACACTATAAAGATGCGATTCCTCTCTCTCTCTCAATCAACAAACCTAACATCCTGCCAACAAATCACCAAAAGATAAAGAGGTAAAGATAGAAACATGAATTCCAACTAAAAAGTTCAAAAGCAGCCCCAAATTATGTTCAAAAAATACTTTAGGTGTTTTCGGATGAGCGGTATGTTCATCTCTAATAAAATTAAAAACAGTAGTGACGGCGAGATTAATTACTATAGTTATGAGGTAAAAGATTCCCTCGCACCATAACCACCGCCTATCCAAAGACACCGTTAGTCAAATACCATAAAATATCCATTCTGTGAGTAAATTAATTGGACATCAATTCAATTAAATAAAAAAAATTAACTTGTTATGATAAAAATACCATGAAGGCTTTCGTAATAGAAATTAGATTATATTTTGTCATATCTACTAAAAAAATAGATAAATTAATCCCTATAAATTAGATTATAGAGCAACTAATCCTTTTGTTAAAAATTTCGTTCATTTTTACTTGGGTAAAGCTAGAATTATTGATAAGAGGGGCCAAGGTATTTGTATAAAATATACATGTACAAACCTTACAAAAAGGTATTTTTAAATTTGTGATAATCTTAATCTCTAAATTTTAAGAAAATCAAAATAAGTTAAATGTTTAATTTGTATTAGATATTATAATTATTTATACATAAATATTACAATTATTATACTTTATTTTTACAAAATTAATATTTAGATTATACTTTATATTAATTTATCAAATTAAAAACAACTTTGAAATTTTTTGTGGGGTCAAACATAAAATTTTCAGTTTTTAAAGCACTAATTATACTGTTAAAATAAAAAATTTCAAAATTCAAAGGTTTGACAGAAATTTTACAAAATGAAAGGGGGTCGAGTTCTTTGTCAACCCCTAAATTCACCTTTAATTTCTACTGTGAAAAGTCAATTCATATATGTCAATATGAAGTGACGTAATATATCACTATATTAATTTTTAACAATACGTATGGTTCAAATTTTTTAACAAAAAAGAGTTCAATTTTGTAGGGACGACATAGAGACGGTGTTAGCGTAGATGTAAAGAAAAAAGAAAGAAAGAAATTACCTTTCTCGAAGAACGAAGCTTCCTCATATTCTCTTTAATATCTCCTTCTCCATTTGCCACCTCTTTTTTGTTTCTTAAATTTGATAAAAAAAGAAGACTTGGAATCCGTCACCATAACAACATTTTAGTTAATATCAAAGAAGCAAGCAGCACAGTCCCCACGAACTCGTATCTTCCCTGCTATCAACCAAAAATATTTAAAATAAAAATCTAAAAAAAAATTCAAGAAAAACGTTTAAATGGCAGCCCCGATTTGAAGTTTTGTCATAAATAGTAACAATGAATGTGCAATCTAAATAAATAAAGGTATTCAATAGTTAATATGTGAAAATTTTTATTGGTCTAATTCTGCCGTTAGTCCTTATATTTATTGGACTTATTAAATTTAGTCATTTTTGCTTTAAGTTTAAGAAATTTAGATATTTTATATATTTTTTAGAATTTTTTTTTATAATTTGAGAATTGAAAAAATCATAAACAAAATGTTTGTTTGCCTGTTCTTGTATAACGGATATTTTAAAATTTTGAAAATAAAAGTAAGAGGACTAAATTTTAAATTTTTAAAAATTTACAGGACCAATACAGAAATCAGCCAACATTTTGAAACTTTACCAAAACTTACCGTTGCGGGAGAAATAGACAAATAACCAGTGGAAGAACTCGTCGGAGTAGATGGCGGCGTCGGAATCGGCGACAACGGTTTCCCATTAGTTCCACCTGTGGTCGTATTACTTCCGGCGACATTGCTGGTGCTACTTATACCAAGAGAATAAGCCGGCGTCCCATCGGGCTTAAACAACCCGTAATTCCTCTCCGAAGTCGGACCCGGTTTCATATTCTCATTAAACAAAGCAAAAACATAAATATTAAGATCCGAATTCGGTCTCATCGGAGTCCCCGTTTTTTTCGACATCAATTTGATCAAATTCCCATTGTATTTCTTCGCATTATCCGGCGTAGCTCCGACCTCATCTTCATCTCCCTTTGAAGGCCACCCGGTTTCCGATATATGAACCGGTAGTTTCTTGTACCCGAGCGAAGCCAAAGCATTGTAAACGGCATCGATTTGAGCGTACAACATGTTATCGTAATGCAAATTCGTCGCCGGATCGATAACCCCTTGGTTCGGTTGAAAAAGAACAAAATCCAATTGGACTTGTTTGGGATTTCCTTTATAAGCGAAGAAAGGATACGCATTGATCAAAAATGGTGAACCAGTTTTTTGATGAAAGCTCAACGTTTCGCTTAAACAGTCAACCAGATCTTCACGGAATGCTCCGGACGATGGTGGGTATGAGGTTTCGAGTATGGATAAGGAATGTGCCGTCGTGACGGTCACTTGTTTGTCGAGGCCGAGATTGACCAACGCTGTGTGAACGCTTTGCATCGCCGGCAAGAGGCTGTTGGAAAGAGAAGTGTCGTTGAAAGTGAGGACTTCGTTTCCGACGAAGATGCAGGTGATTTTGGTCGCCGGTAAGTGGGATTGAACGTTTTGTTTCACCCAAGCTTGGGCTTTGGCCGGATCTCGCATCTTGTCTAAGTATTCGTTGCCTAAGCCGACAATGAATTCGACGCCAGTGTTGGCGAAAGCTTTGAGTACTTTGGGATCTGCGTCGTAGAGCTTAACTTTGGTCGCTCCGATGGATTTAACAATCGGAACCACATCTTCCGGTGACGGAAGATTGTCTGCTATTTGTCCATAGTTGATCCCCATTGAATTCGCCATTATCGGAAACAAATAAACTACAGCAAGCAACAACAAAAAAAACGAAAATCAGCAATTTAATGCCATTATACTTCAACCCAGAAATTTAGAACAGAGAGTGAGCTATACAGTACCTGAAATTGAAAGAATAATTGAAGCATAAAATAAGAATCTATGAAACTCCATGAACACAAAGCAGTAAAATGGTGGCCAAATGTGATGAAGAAGATAAACAAAATAAGAGTTCTTTAATGAAAGTTGATAAGAGCAGTGGAGTAGAGCAATGGTGAGGGCATAGCTTCGCAAAGTCTGCGCCGGGATTGGAGAATTGAAATTATGTTTGATTATATAAGACGAGGTTTTGATATTTTGAGTGTTGATCAAGTTTTTTAGCGACAGTGATTAGTCTTATCATTTGTCACTAAAAGTGAAAGATATGATTGATTATTCATTAACAATCCATGATTGTTCCATTAAAAAATCGAATGATTTGATTTAAAAAATAGTAGCATTTAATGGAAGGGAGCTCGATATAAATTAAAAATTTTGGAGGGTTTAAAATTAATTTTTTAAGGGGATTAATAATAGAATTATATTTTTTAACCAAAGAGGTCATTAGTTGTAGAGCTTTAATGTATATATTGAGTTAATTTTCAGGGGAATGATAAATCAGATTTTTCTTAATTATTTTTAATTTTTTTTTTTAAAATTTTTTAAATATAACTAAAAATACTAAAAATTAAGATAAAAATCTATTAAAACTTTACAATTATTTAAATAAGGGAATGACAAATCAGATTTTTCTTAATTATTTCATGGTATATCAAAAAAAATTATTAGAACTCTACAATTAAATGTTCTCGAAATAGTGATTTCATTACAGTATCCTTTTCTCGAATAATATTTTATCCAACAAGTGTTAGGTGCAATAATTAGACATGTTACATTCTTAAAAGAAGATGCATGTTCGAATCTTAAAAATGACATTTTTAAGACGGATAATTTTAAACTCTAAATATAAATTGCAAGACATCTAAAGGAACGAGTCCAGCAACTAACCCTTAGTATACTATAGGTAAATTAAGAGATAAATGTTGGTTAAAAATTTTAAAACTATTCCATACTCGAAACAAGAATCGAGCTCCCGATTACAGATTAAGGTAAAAAATATATTTGCCATTTCACCTGAATCCTGTTTTTAATTAAATAAAATTTTAAGTGAGGTTTTAATTAAGAAATAAACCTCGTAATGTTTTATTTTTAATGATTGTGTCGTTTTGTTTTTGTGGGGGTAAAGGTTACTTCACCGACAATCTTCACATGGGTCAGCTCAGCTTTCACTTTATTTTTTTTATTATTTTATTATTTTAGGGTTGTTATTAACAATTTTATTATTTGATACAGTGCACTTGGCTTTATGTGTAATACATAACAATACGACAAATAAACGGCATTCGATACGTGGCATCGCATCCCATACAAAGCAATACTGCAAAAGAGAGAGGAAGTCGCTTTCGGTGGCCCCACTTTACTTAATCATTCCTGATGGGCTGATCTCAGCCGTTGTTTCAATACGTCAAAGTTTATTATTGCGTGTACATGCATGCACACCATTGTTGTCTTTTTTCTTTTACATCTCAAAGTAATTATAAAAACTACTATCGCGGTAATAATTATACTTTTTTTTTTTTTTTTGTAATTGCAAAAGTGTATCACAAAATTTTAAATTTTTATGTGTATTTAAATCTTAATTTATTGTTTCATGTTTCATTATATAAATTGCAATTACATGGCTATATAGTTAAAAAAGGGTAAATTTCAGATAAGGCCACTAAACTATAGTAAGTTTATGTTAAAGTCATGGGGTTGTTAAATTATTTTTTAAAAACATCGGCTAGTGAGCTCCAAGTGACTATTTCACAATCGATATGATGAATCAGTACCCATCAACAAGTAAAAGAACATACCTTAAATCCAAATTGATCTAACGATCAATATCAGAGATTAAAGAAGAAAATGGTTTGAATTTTAGTTTGTAAATTTGTGATATTTAAAGTTGTTTCATAAAAAAATAACTAAAGTGTAGAAGAAAAGGGAACTTACAATTGATGCTAACAAAAAAGGTAATATAGTAGCAATTTTAAGAGCTTGGTTTTGAATAGTTCAATGACAATGTTGTAACTTTTTGAAATTAAGTGACCAAAACATAAATTTATTAATAGTTTAATGATAGATACAATTTACCCATTTAAAGAAAACACGCTTGAAAGTGATTATGGTTAATTACTTTACACAGCACCCTTAATTTTCAGCCCTTCACGCAAGAATTATAATAAATGATTAAGATGATCCAATTGCACTCAATTTAATTAGTTATCATCTTTCATCAATTATATTACATTTATTTTTTATCACTTGATTAAATTTATTCTTAAATCGTACAAAAAAATACATTTTAATAAAGAAAAATATTTGATACGTTACCAATGAAACTTTTAAACATCACAAATGTAATTTGGTGATTAATGAGTATCATATAAGGGGTATAATAAATTATTAAAAATATATATATTTAAAAAAACGTATGAAAATTTTTTGAAACCCTTTTGATAACAACAATAATCTTATTATTATTTGAAAAAATAAATAAATGCATTCATTTGTCGGTAAATAAAATACCATAATCTTCAATCTCAATGTATTAAACAATAAAGGAGAAGAAGCAAATAAAAAAATATTATAAAGTCTTTGATGATTTGCTTAGTAATATTAAATTCCGATTCTAATATAAAGAATAATTTGCTTCGGGCCACTCTTTATTCCAGTGGGATGGGTTTTTAGTATCGATTATGTTCCTGTTTATTGAAAAACGTAACTAAGGTTTGAGAGGAGAAAAGGAAGGTTGAAACATATTTTAATTAGATTTAAAGTAAAAGTCTAATGAAATTTGTGTTCACTTATGACAAACTAGACTACGTGATGATCGAATAAAAAATATATATATATAAAAATTGGTTTTATAAGTAAATTGGCCTTTTATCTACCCCTCAATTTTCATGTTTGTCCTTATATTTTTGTAGATGTGTGCATAAACTATCAAATTTGAAGTAGATTGCCTAAAAAAACAATGCTAACCAATAAAACAAGACATATGACATAATCTTTTTGGGTCTTGTACACTTTTTAGCCAAAACGAGACAAAAATTGATAATTTAAATACAACATTTGACTAAAAAAAGCTAGAAGGACTAATTTGAAAATCAAGGTATACTTTTCTGATAAATTTACTAATAGACCTATATATGTAACTAAAACCAACATAAACATTGAACTCTTCGGACTTTAAATCTCCCAACTTAACCATTCAACTATTTTAAGACGAGGGTAGTTTAAGCTATTTAAGTAAAAAATAAAATAAAATTATTGGAAGATATAAATATGCTTATAATAACTTTATAATTGATCCATGTTCGATTAACTCATAATATAAACTCTATTAAATTATTAAATATAATATTAGATATATACAAGAGCAAAGAGAGAGAGAGAAAAAAAGATTTAAAAAAGCCAAAATGAATAACGAATTTTAGGAAAGAGTTAAAAGATAAATTTACCATTATATTAGTATATAATTATTCAAGGAAATTAAAAATAAATTTACTATTTTGAGGTCCAAAATGGTTACTTGCCTTGCATTCTCTCCTGGATATATAGAGATTTTTAGATATAAATTTGAGTTTTTTTTTTCAAAACATATGAGTAATTAAATTTGTTTCAATCTATCCAATCAAAATTGAATCAGACTCGGAATATATTTGAGTAATTTGATCTAAATTATTATTTAACGAATAAAATATTTAAAATTAAATAATATAAATAAATTTTAAAAGGATAGTAAATAAAGTTTTTAACCTACCAAAAAAAAGTTAAAAATGTAAGGGGGCATTCTTTAAAGCCACTTCTTGACATCTAAAAAATTAGAGTTCAACATTATTAATGTATTCCCTTTCCCAATTTGTAATTTGATTTTTATAATAATAATAATAAACCACCGACCAAACTAATGGTCAGTTTTGTGTTTATTATATATATGGAGAAAACTTGTAGCTGTAAGAAGAGAATTCGAGAAAATGATTGAAGTAGGAATAAAGAGAATCTGTCAAAGAGTACCAAACAATTAAAGAAGCCTTAGAGGTTGGAATCGAAAAGTATTTAAAATTTTCAGTAAACTATTAAAATAGTTATTTTTGTTTATCATATATTATTTTTTAGTTATTTATATTTAAAATGTTACGTTCTAGTTACTTACATTAATATGCTGTAATATTTTAGTCACTGAGCCGTTAACGATGTAACGGTAAACTGACATGACACATTTAATAATTATTTCAAACAAAAATTTTAGATTAAATTATACAATTAGTCCTAATATTTTTTTTATTTTGTATAATTTAAAAATTTTTTTAACTTCTTTTTTTTATTCTCTTTTGCTTTTCCCTTTGTTTTCCTATCTTCTCCATATCTTTTAACATAATTTTTTTATGTTTTTCCTTTGTTAAAATTAGTCCTTGCACTTTTATTTTTTTAAATAATTTAATTTCTTTATTTCTTTTTTTTTCTTCCCTTTTAGTTTTAATAAATGGTAAACATAGAAGCAAAAGAGATGGGGAAGGAAGGAAAATAGAAGGAGAAGCAAAAAAGAATAAAAAAAAGAAAGAAAAAAGTTAAAAAAACATAATTAAATTACTCAAAATGAAAAAAATATGAAAATTAATTATATAATATAATCTAAAACTTTTGTTTGAAATAATAATTTAACGTGCTACGTCAGTTTACAGTTACATTATTAACAACAATTAATAGCTCGATGATTAAAATATTATGTTATATTAATATAAGTAACTAAAACATAATATTTTAAATATGAGTAAAATATAAACTGTTTGGTAGTTTACGTTAAAGATTATTAAGTAGAAGAAAGCAATTATCCTAGTATATTGAAGTCTTTATGAACCTCAACCCATCAAATCTCGGCGCGAATTTATTCTTTTCCGACGCCGCACAGTTCCTCATGGCGCCATTTTTTGGTCGCTAAATAATCAATTCAGTCTCAAGAACAAATAACAACAAAAATAATAATATATGTATTTCAAATCCATAGCGACATTTTTCAACAAATTCAAGTCATAATTAATCATACTGCAAAAAGAAAAATCAACAGTAAAATCGAAAAAAAGGGGTAGAGAAATGGTAGGATAACTTAAAAACGAATTAAAGACTCAAGCAGCAAATAAAGAGAGGGAAATTGTAAAGGTAAAGCAAATCTAAATTCAATTTCGAAATCAATCACTGGATATTGCGACAACAGAAAATACAATAAGGAAGTATAAAGTTTTGAAAGGGGAGATTTAAAGGAAAACCTGATCGGAGGAGGTTGAAGAGAAAGAAACATTGTGGAATTCGGGGGAAGAAGATAATAAGAAAGCCACCGTGAAAGCAGCGAGCGCAGTCGCTAGAAGCGGTCCAGATCCCTTCTTGTTCCCGATTCCTTTCTGTTTCCACAATTCAAATCAGGGAACTGAGTGTGGATACTTTCGAAGCTCCGATGAAAAACAAGGACGACCTGCTTTCCCCAAATTGATTTTTTCTTCCCTTGTGTCTGGACCTTTTTTATATTTTCTGGATCTACCTCTTAATTAACGAGATTTTAATTTTCGTTTATCCAGTAGGAGAATGCAAGATCAAATAATTCTAAATTATAATAGAATTAAAATTTATTGTATAGATAATATTTGATATTTTTTTAATTGCAATTAAATTTCAAACAAAAAAATTTCAATTTATAAGACCATAAAAATTTTAAAAATATTAAATTTATACAGTAAATGATAATTATATTTCAATTTAACCTTATTAGCTCAGGACTAAATTAAATAATAGCTTCCTTTTAAGATGTATGAACAGGCATGCAGAGCTCATTATCAAGCAGCAATTCACCTTTGTATTCCATGCTTTTTCCAGAAAATATTTATGAGGACGACAATCAAGCAAGAAAAATAAATAAATTTAAGATGGATTAGCAATTGAACAGAGGCTTTTATAATCCAACTATCTGATCTTTATTTCCCCGGTTCCAAACTTCGCAGCCCGGAAGTTTAAAAAGAGTTTACGATCTTCGATCCTTTAAAAAAAGCAGGCAAGCAAAAAGATTTTGGCCCTTGGTGGTAACATCTCTCACTTTCATTTGCAGCAGCAATTAGCTCTGCTGGCACACTCGGAATCACGACAGAAAATATACCCGGGTTACAATCTCTTTCCGATGTTTGCAAACCTTCGAGCTACTCCGAATATAACAGCTTTGGTCAAGAGGCCTCGATCAAAACTACAAGCAAGGGCGATAGCCCCACCGACAACTAAAAGTTTGGGAATGTTTTTCCCCGACGGTTTCTCAGATGAATTATGTGTTTCGAGCTCTGATGAATCATTACTTTTGCTTTCAAAGGATCTCAGATAGTCTGCACTTATTTTACTGTTTATCTGAGCCATGAAAGCGCAATGGGATAGCGTATTTCCGGATGTTCTTTCCTTTTGATATGCACGTAGGCCGGGGTCGATCTTCTTGACGGTTCCCCACATGCCTTGCCGGACGCCAACCTTTGCAATTTTCCATGGTATACCCATATCTTCGTGATGGAAAAGTAACACCTCGCATGCAGTTAGCTGACCGTCTCCTCTCCTTGATTCAACTGTTTGAAACGAATAACAAACAGATTACGGGCCAAGCATTTATATTATGGCATATGTATTCGGTACTTAAATGGACAGAGCAGGCAGGGAAAAAATGATGTCGAGTCCAATACCTGCACGGATTAACCAACTGGAATAGTATAAATCGACACGCCTGGGTTTGTTTTTCCTCGGTACAGAAGCATATGGTACTCCCTGAAATGTGAAGTAAACATGCTATGAGTACAGAGTTGGTTAACATGATGATGCCTACTACTAAGTGATAAACATCTTGAGATATCAAATTCGTAAAAGAATGTCGATTCAGTCAAGTAGTTATCGGATTACTGCAACTCAAAAGCCTACGAAACAGTCTAACATACCAAAGCTGAAAATTACCTTAGTAACACAATAATATGCACGCCCGGACTCCCAAATCCGACGACCGAACATGTATTCTCTATCACTGCAGAAGAAAGGAAACTGCAAAACACAAGACATATTAGAACATAATACTCCGATACAACGAAAATGAACCGAAAAAGAAAAGTTCTACAAACCTTGCGAACCCAATGAACCACCATGGTCCCAGTGGTGGGACATTCCTCCATAGTTGCAGCACTAACAAGCATGTTATCCCACTTGGGTCGAAACTCATCGTCCCAAAAGAAATCCCTCACCATCTCGGGAGTGGTGTCTTCGAAAACGGTTCGGCTACGATATTCCGTAGGACCAGCCTGATTGAACAGCCAAGACATAAACATAATTCAATAATCAACCAAATGAAATTATAAGAGGACATAAATTGAATATATATATATACCTCAAGATCTCTTTGCCAAGCTTGATAAAACATAGTCGGAGTAGAACAATCCATCATATGAATCCAAGCAGGTCCTCCATCTTTTTCTTCAACTAAATTAACAAAATGCTCTAAATCCTCATTTGTCACAAAACTAGTTTTCCCCTTTGGAATCTGTGATGAACTGTACCCAAATTACAAGAAAATATTAGGGATTAGCAAAATCAAAGATAAACCCAATTTTCATTGTACTTCAAACCCCAATCTAACATTAAAAGGAGAAATCAAATGATGAAATTGCGAACCTGCAATTAGAATCAACGGTGGGTGGCAAAGAAAAAGGATCGCTTTGAGCTTCATCATCTGTAATCCAAGAGATGCAACTAGGCAATAGAAATTTGATCGAATTCAAGCTTGAAATGAGATTAAAACTTGTAGATGAAGAATCTGAAGATGCAGGTGTTGAATCTTTAGAGACAGAGCAATCAATCATCATTTCTCTGCCTATATTTGCCCACTTTGGCTTCCAAGCCCATCCGACTAAAACACCAACAATTACAGCAATCCATAAAGGAGCTATGAAAATCATTAGCTCCTTCAAAACATCCCCAATTGTGGGTTTCCTTAAAATCTCCAAAAAAACCGACACCAAAACCATCCTTTAGAACAACCCCCCTTTGATGAAATCCAAAGAGTTAGCTTCAAACACAGCGATTCCTCAAGGGTTTGTTTTTCTATAATAATAATAAAAAACTCTAAACCCAGACAAAAAAAACAAACACCCAAACTTTTTTAATCTGGAAAGGGGATTAAAAGAAGAAAAAAGAGAAGGAGCTGGGGTAAATAAAAAGAGAAGAAGAAACGATCTCGAATAAACAGAAAAGGTAAGCAAAGACGATAAGTGCTGAATAGATTATGGATAAGGATTCCCAGAATATCAGAAGAAAAAAAAAGATTTTTTTCTTAAAAACCTTATTAAAACTTTTTATCTATTTTTCTACCATTATTAATAATTTTTCTAGCAGAAAAAGGGTTTCTAAAATTTAGATAAAGTTTGGAATAAATGCCAAATGTTGGATCTTAAATGGGTAAAAATGGATAAAAAGTTGATTAAAAATAGGCTTTTATTTCGTTATTTTAATCGAAAATGGCTTCTGGTTGGTAAAATGGGTACGTTGGGAAGAGTATTTAGTTGCCGCCTGGTGCTGATGCTCTGTTGGTGAAGACGCTGGCACATGCTCTGCTTTCTTTGTCTATATCTAAACTGAGAGGCATTTCTCGTATTTATATAGCGACGAAATTTATTTTTCATTTTCGTCGCCGCGTTTCCTCGTTTTTCACGTTTACTGACTTTTTTTTAACTTTTTTAATTTTGAATTTTTTTTAAAGAGGTCCATACTCGTTTTTTACTTTACTTTTTCAACATTATAATACTTCATTTGTATTATTATAAGGCTTATTGATAAATTAACCCTCAATATATATATTTTTCTCAATTTGATCCTTATTTTCTTTGAGTTAAATTTGACCTAAAACTTTTAAAAAGAATTAATTTATTTTTTTAAACTTAAATACTTACTAAAACTTTAAACTTTTAAATATGACAATTTACATGGCAGTCTATATACACTTCATAGTGACATGACACCATTTATTATATATGCCACATTCACAATAATTTAAATTTTATAAAATATTCAAAAATTCAAGATTAATATATAGTCATAAAAAAAAAGGCATGATGTACATGTAACTAGAAAAAACATGTCACATCTACACTTTTTTTTGGTTAAATTGGTCGTGTTGACGTTTTGAAATAATAAAAAAAAGTATTTACTTAATACAATGTAATTTAAAAAATGACATTATAATAAATATGAATTTAACAAGAAAATTACAATACTAATTGTTGGCCCTGAATTTTGAAGCCTTATAAATACATAGACTAAATTTTTAAAAATTAAATTTGTGAAAATATACATTATTGAAAACATTTGTTTAAGTCTCAATCATAAAAAAATAGCATATTGTAAAATATATTCAAAAAAATATTTAAATGGGATATTTGGTAGAAAGTTATAAATTAAATTATTATAATTTTATTTTAACTGTGGTAGAACTGAATTAACTTTCATCAATCTGTCAATAATGGTGAGCAATTAATGGGAATTTGTTGTGGGTTTCGCCTTTGAAATTTAAATATTTATTTTAAAAATTATTTATTTATAAATAAATAATATTATAATTTTCTTGTTCAAATTAAAGATTTGACAATGACTTTGGACGAGGCTATTAGGATATTTTAAAATTAATGGCAACATGACATTGTTTGACCACATAAAATCTTAAACATAAATATTAATTCAAATACAAAAAAAAAAACATTTCGAATCATTTGGTTATTTGTGATATTTAATTCGATTTTTTATTTGATTTTAAAATATTTATTAATTATATTTTTTTCAAAATCCGATTTAATAGGGACTCTTATCAATTTCAATACCATGTTGGTGTTATTTTTCGTTGATTATAAAAATATAAACACGACAAAAAATTATCAAATATGTGATAAAACATAAATATGATGCGTATATGAAATACATGATGTTGTATTTTTTATATTATAATGTTTTTAATTAAATAGAAATATATTTTTAAAAAAAGAAAAGCAAATTAATGCTTGAACTACTCGGAAGGTCACAAAATAATGTTTAACTTGGTCAGTATGACTTTATTTTTGGTCAATTAATTTAGTGTTGAAAGCTAAATGAAAGTTTCAACTTTCAACAAAACTGACTTCAAACTTTCTAATAAATTAATTAGGTTAAAGTATTTGAGAGGTGTTTGTATTATAAAGATTAATTTAAATTAGTCCTTCTATTAATAATTTAATCAATTTAGTCTATATATTATTAAAAATAATCAAATCAATCAAAGTTGTAATAAAGTTAGCATTTACTAAGTTACTCCAGGCTAAAAGGAAAGAAATTAGAAGGGCTGAGAACGGTGGTTCCCATTGCTCATCTCAACAATCTCAAAAGGCCTAGTTCGTCGCTACCACCAAAGTTTGAGACGGCTACCAAAAAAGTAAATAATGAAAATGTTGTGGAAGAGAAGGTATTGGATCATTAGATGGCAAGCCGGGAAGGTCTCCTTTAAGGAGATGCTAATGAAGGATAGCAATGTTAGTAATTGGGAGGATGTTAGTTTAAATGATATTGAGATATCTCTCCTTGAGGGTGACGTTTATGTGTCCATGGAAGACCCTTACCTTAAAATGGGTACATAAGATGATAAACTAAAGCATGAAGCAAACGATCATTGCAAGGTTGCTTGCTCGATCCATTGGGTACAAGGCTCTAGTCAACAGGATAAAAATCATGTGGGAGTTAGTGGGTGACTTTTTTTTACCTTGATAATGATTATTTTTTAGTTAAGTTTGCATGTTTGGAGGATTATGAATGGTTGTTGTCAAGAAGGCCATGGATGATATATGGCCACTACTTGGTTGTTCAACCATCGAGCCATGATTTCACCATCAGGGAAAGTTTGTCATCGAATATTGTGGCATGGATTCGATTTTTAGGGTTGCTCTGTTGGTACTATACGAAATAACTAACGAGGGTTATCACAACAGTTGTGAGTAGTCATAAAGGTTGATTACAATAATACGATTGGAAATAGGGGCTGATTTGCTAGGGTAGTCGTGGTTGTTGGTTTGAAAAAGCCATTAGTACCTTATGTTAGCATTGATGGTTTGCTACAACAAATTGAATGTGTAAGGCTACCAACGATTTGTTATGGTTGTGAGTGTTTTGGCCATGCCTAAGGAAGATGTTCCACTGCCAAAACAAGTAAGCAAGCCGTGGTTCATAATGATCAAAAGCAAAAGGAGTCGAGTGTAAAAGATGGTAGTAACTTGCAATTGGTGCACAAGCCTGTTGGATCTGCTGCCTTAAGTGTAGTATATTCATTTGCATACTTGTATTTTTTGAACATATTAGTTTAATAAAATTATCTATTAATTGCATTAATACATTTTGTATGTTGTCCTTGATGGTTTTTGCACCCAAAACAAAATGGAAGAAAATATTAGCTCACTGGTTATCTAATGTTTAACTAATACAAAGACGTATTACGTGGCTGGATTATAATACAAAAAATACAACTTGTATTAGTAAATGAACCTAAATATGTCATTAGTCTAATAAAAAATGAGCAAACTGATTGAAAGACTAATATGACGTCTATCAAGTCCAATTGGGGAGATGCTTTGTCTTGATGATCAGAGTGGATGACTCCTAAAATATAGTGATATAGATGTGACAAATTGGATTAACAGTACATTAGACAAAACTCAAGTAGAATAGATCTTAAATCCTTTTATGAATTTATTCACTTGTGATGTTCATAATGCGTCACACCTTAGTCCTGAGTGGATGATGGACTATGTATACATGACTCGTATACTTTGATACAAGTAAAAGCTTGAGTTTAAATAGATTGGGAATCAAAAGCTGGTGTATTGAGTATACGACTTTTGTAGTATGTAGCATCATTCACAATTATGAAATTTATAGCCTAAAGAATGGGTAAATCATATCCTCTCATCGACATTACATAATAAATTGAAAGTAAACATGGTCACGAGTCATTTGTCTTTGTGATGAATGGCTTAATTTTATAGTAATTGACTTTTCACAAAGGAAAATATAATGGTTATCATGAGATAAAATAGGAACATATTGAGAAAACAAATTTATTCTAATAAATATAATGATACCCTACGAGGGCAACACACCTATGACAAGATCATTGCACAAGCACTGATCGAGTAAAGAATAAGGATAAAGGGACTCATATTTTGGATTTTAATTCTAATTTATTTAAAAATTATGTATTTAAACGAGAGATAAATATACAATTTTTTTATAAAATATTTCGTATGTTTAAAAAATTATATTTTATATAATAAAAATGACCAAATAATAAATTAATGATAAGAAACCCGAAAGTTGCGTTATTATTAGGAGACAAGACCTTGGTCTGAAAATAATAAATATTGTATTTAGATTTATTTTAAAAAATGAAATTACAAATTAATATAATAATAAAATAAAATTTCATTTTCTAAATTCATAATTTAGTGTTCACTTGTTAATTTTTTCTTGGTTTGATCTTTATTATTATTTGACTACAATCGATTGAATTAGGTATTTTAATAAGACTGTCTAGCTTTTGAGTGACAAGTCAGCGTTCCTTATGCAAAACTTGTTCACACTTTAAGCAAACAATCTCGAAAATAATAATTAAATAAAGATCTCCAAAAACACTAATTTAGCCTAGGTATTTGTGTTAATTCCAATTTCCAGACGTTCAAAACTATGTAATATATAAGGTTAATGTTGTAATTTTTGAAAATTTAGAATTTAATCTCTTTTATTTTTTTTAATTTTTTATATTTTAAAATTTAAATTCAACCCTTAATATTATAAAATTATTAAATTCTAACAAATTTAATAATACTAACAATTAGTCCTGGATTGAAAATAAGAATTTAAGAAATAACTTCTAAAATTTTGAAGATTCTTTTAAACATATTTTAATGTATATATATATGTACCGACCACCATGCAGCTAACTAATTAGCATAATAGCATTGCTTGGCAAATGCCAATTCACCAAATGCATTTGCATGTGATTTATGCTTTTATGTTAGGCATTGGTTTGGCCTAGAACGTGGGAATCTTCTCTTTGATTTCACCATCCATTATATTATTATATGTATTAAATATAAATGTAAAAAAAAAATTGATAAGAAAATATGAGAAATAGATTATTTTTATTACTAGCGATGTTAAAAGTAAATAGATGATCGCTTCTTTTCGAGCGACAATTAGTGTTTGATTTTTTGAGTAGGTTATATCCTATTAATAAATCCAATTTAATTGATAGAATCCAATGTTATGCAAATAGAGAATCATGCTCCATGGCATCTATGAGAACCATGGGTAAGCTGCCGGTCACAAGTGATAATCACTTTGAGGTAATCTACGGCATTGGAAGATAGCCTCAACAATGTTTGCTCCTTTTGTGTTTGCCAATCCTCTTATTTTCATCTGTTTTCATTAACATCGATTTCTACCCTTTGTTTAGGCTTAAGTATTATAGACCTAGTTTGTATTACTAAAAGTATCGTGAAGACTTTTGTATCGGCAATCATGTTACATTTTGTTCATTTATTTAAAAAATAAATTAATTAATTTTTTTTTATGTTAAAACTCAATCATTCTAAATAAACATAAAGTACGTATGACAGATCATATATAACTACTTGATTATTCTATTACTCACGTTAATTTTTATTTTCTTAAATAAATATGATGTTAGCCCATTTTACTTATGGGACTTTTGATCACACTATTCCTTTTGTAACATAATGTGACGTTGGGTATGAACAGCCGCAAAGCCTCAATTTAGAAGTTTGACCCACCAATGTTATTTTTATTTTCCCCGCAAATAATTTTTTGTTTTCCTTTTTAGACTGTGGAAGTACAATTTTAGCTTTAGGACGGAGAAAAAGGTTGTCCGAGCGTGACTAAATAAAATTGGAAACGTGAAAATAATGGTATTATTAAAAGATGATGGCCCATTGGGTTTAAAATTTCGATGGGAAAAGTTAGTTGAATTTTTAGTGGAGATGGTATTGTGTCGCTATTTCTTCAAATTCAAAATAATATAATGCTAAACTTAATTTTGAATGGCTATTATATTACCATTTAACTTTAACTTTCTTTTATTATTTTGGTTTTGTTTTTAATGGTACTAATTTCGGAGTACACGTGAGCTGCTACATAATTTATTATATCAATATTGTTAAAATTTTAACAATTTAATCAATTTTTCATTAAAAATTAAATTTATTGAATTTTAAATTTGGAGGATCAAAATGATAAAAAAATAAATATTAACGATTAAATTTGTCATTGAACAATTTTCTTTTAAAAAAATGTTTTGAGTAAAAGTATTAATCGGTTTTGAAAATGAATAAATCTTAAAACTATACATAAACTTTGGTCTTAATGGTAGCGTTAGGGGGCTAGCAAGGGACTCTATCTTCTTAAAATAGAAATTTTTTTATTTAGGCTATTTATAATGGTAAAATTATACTTTAGTTCCCAAAAATGATAAAAATATAATTTAATCACTTAAAAATTATAAAGATATAGGCTATTAAAATGATAAAATTATATTTTTACTATCATAAAAATATAAAATTTAATTTTACCCCTAAATTTTTTTCTCTAACATCAACATTGTTTAGTCTAACGTGTAATGTTATAATTAAATAAATTATATTTAGATTTTAGTTGGACTAATTTTATTGCAAACAATATATTTTAAAGAAAATCAAAATTTCTTTTCAAACATTTCTACAAATATAATTATATTTATAAATTTATTAATATTTATTTATAAATCTTTTATATTTTTTAAATTTAATTATAATATATCATGTTAAATATTATTATTTCACATATAAAACGTTATTTAAGAAAAAAAATCAGATTTCATCTACATAAAAGTCTAACATCATTTGAATTTAACAACATCGGCCACAAAAATCACACTTCACTTTCACGTGAGCAAGACACGAGCTGCACGTTTAATGGGTTTTTCAGACTTAATACCTGTGCACTTTTACAAATCAATATTTAGGACATGGCTTTTTTTCCGGCCCAAGTTTTTTTAAATAAATATATAAGAATAATTATTGAGTCTAATTATAATTAGAACGGTCATTGTAATATAGAATTAGATTGATAATCGAAATACACTCAAATAATTATAATCAAAATTAATTACAATACATGATTAGAATGATAATTAAAATGTAGTTAAAATTGTATCAAAATAAATTTATAAATATCACACAAATGATGTAAAATAATAAATCTATTGATGATAGAAATCAACAAGGGCAGAAGGACGGTAAGAGGGCAGAAAGCCGTCGTATTATGATAGAGAAATGATAAAGAATAAAGAGTAAGTTTTCACGAAAAATGCATAATTAGAGAAGTGAAAAGATTTATATGCATGAGGTGAAGGGGATGCCATGTGTTGAAATCTCACTGTATTGTCTCACTGTAGAGACGCTGATGTGATAATATAGGGCAGTTTTGTAATTAATGGATGTGAGGTTCTATGTGCTCTTGACGAGCGTGGTTTGCGTCGAAAGTTCGCTCAAAGATAACAACCAGTCAAAAATTTACTTAACATAAAGTTTACTCAATAATGATATGTATAACTGTTTACAAAAATAATATAATAAAATCTAAAAATAACTGAAAAATAAAAAAATCGTCACCATGTTGTTACAGTATTATTTATTTTCTACTAAAAAATCAAAATATTATTAATTGAAAATTTCACTAAATTAATGTAATGAATTAATTCAACATTAACAAAATAAAAATAAAAATAAAATATAAAAAATTGTATATTACTATGGATATGTAAGTAATTTATTTTTAAAAAAATCCTTCGTATATATATTTTTTAAGCTTCACATGCATTTTTTAATATATTTTTTAAATATTTATATCTTGATATAAATTATTAATTTATTATATTTTAATTACTCTTTCATTGTAAGTTTATATTATTAATTATATCTTTTTTTCATATTAATATGTGTTATTGTTGGCATAAAAATTGTATACCTTTTAAGGGTTTATATAAAATTAATTGATTAGATAAACTTAATTTTCAAATAATATGTAAAAGTTAATAATATCTAAAATGTGCATTTTAATATATACTTAATTTAAAAATGTAATACTCCTCGTCCAACTCAATCATCATATTCGAGTTTCAATATGTTACATTCGTAGTCAGAGAAACTACAATCAATTCAATGTAAAATAATCATTCGCACATGTAATTTAACGTCAAACACATTCATTTGTGAATAAACAATCAAAATCGAGTATTAATCGAGCTTACAAAAGTTTTTTTATAAATCCAAACTCGAAATATGACCAAATTGTAAAGTTTTAAAAATTCAAGATCAACGTCGTGACATCATCAAATAGTTTGTCACGTCACAATGTCAAGCCTCTTGACGTTGCGATGTCACAAGTTGTCAGCCGACGTTGTGACAAGGAAAAATAATCATTCAGATGAAAACCCCGTTTTTAGTAAAAATGAATAATTTGATACCTCTTTCAAAATTTGAATTAAACCATCCAACATAATCACTTAAAAACATACCCAAACACATAACATTTCATATCAAAATAAGTCATTTAATGATTTCCAATAAACTAATTCAATATAAGTTCAACGTATTAGAATACTGTGAATTTCTATACATTTCACCGAATACCGTTCAAACAAACCAACCAAACCGTTCAAATGTCAATCTTTTATCTAAGCCAACTCATATAAAATCATGTCATTTTATTTTCATTTCAAGCACTTAGACTTATAAGAGCCAATTTTACCAAAAAAAGAAATCTTAAATTACGCTTTTCTTCTTCTTTTTTTTTTTAAATTTTTTTATGTAACTTTTAAAGATGCAAAAAGAATAGAGAAATGAGCCCAAAAAAGAGAATTGTTTGCAGAGTGAAACCCAGCTCCAATTGAAAAATGGAAGCCCAATCGAAAATTAGGATGAAAATTTTGAAGATAGAAATTCTGGGTTTTATCCAAAAAGATTTAGCAGCTCTTCTTGTTCATTTTCTGAAACTTTTGCTCTCTTTCATTTAGCCTCATCAATGGCATCTTCTTTATCCACTTTCCATCACCTCAGCTCTTCATTTTCACCCCGAACCATCGACAATGCCAAACTTTCATCTTCTCTTTGTCCTTCACTCACCACCTTATCTTCAAACCCCAACATTTCTCTCCAATTCCTCAACAGAAAACAACCCCCATTCGTCTCTTCAACTCCAAGGTTCTTAACTGTTATCGCCATGGCTCCTCCTAAACCGGGTGGCAAAGCCAAGAAAGGTTTTTAGATTTGTTCATGTCTTTCCTTATTATTCGATACCCAATTTTGAATTTCCTTAAATTTATTCTAATTTTATGTGTTTTTGCAGTGGTTGGGCTGATAAAATTAGCTCTGGAGGCAGGCAAGGCGACACCGGCGCCGCCTGTCGGACCGGCGCTTGGAGCAAAGGGTGTAAATATAATGGCCTTCTGTAAGGATTACAATGCTAGAACTGCTGATAAAGTTGGTTATGTTATCCCTGTCGAAATTACTGTCTACGATGTGGGTTTTCTTTATTTGTTTTTAATCATTTCTTCAGTTTTTGAACCTTTTTTTTTTTGCTAAAATCAATAATGGTGATAATTTCCTTTTCTTTATTTACTTTCCAGGACCGAAGCTTTACTTTCATTTTGAAGACACCCCCTGCTTCTGTTTTGTTACTGAAGGCAGCAGGTATATTTCTCTGTTATGTCACTCATCAATGAACATTCAAAGTTATTAGCATCTTTCTTTAAACATGGTGCGATTTTATGTTTGGTGTAAGGGATAATTCAGTGTTTTCTTCCATATGTTACTGCTTGTATTTATGTTTGTTGAGGGGAGGTCGCTCTCTGGGCCGGTCTTGGACCCTCAACGGAGGAATTGTTTCCGAGGTGTCTATACTTGGTATTAGCGCCAGGTTTTGTCTCCCTACTCCGAGCAGAGCCCATAGGGGTTCATGGAATTGCACCTAGTCCACTAAGGAAATGTTTAGCATTTGGTCTTGGTGGGGTTCGCTAGGGCTCTCCCCGGAGTAGGGAGACAAAATCCGGGGCTAAAACTGAGCATAGACAACTCGGAAATAATATCTCTGTTGAGGGTCCGAGACCGGCCCATAGAGCGACCTTCCCTCAACAATGTTCTTGTTCAAGGTAAACAAAAATGGCTTCTATGTTTATGGCATGCAATTGAAATCTCTAGCTTCAGACAAAATGGTTTTTTTTAAGTACCTGTGTTGTATACTTATGTTCAATATATTGGGACATGAGTAGGGAGATATGCTCCCTCCAAGGACTCTGAAATGGACACTTTAATTGCAATAGGAGTTTTTAGTTTTATTTATTTATTATATATCAGGTTTTACTAAGAGTTTTAGTTTTACTTATCTATTATATTAGGTTTTTATTTCCTTCATAAACTCTAAGTTAGGAATTCTATTTTATGTCAATTAGTACTCTTTCCTTTGTCATTAACAGTCTATAAAAGGCTGTCAATATGAAATAAAGAGGGAAGCAATTATTCTATCAAAAGAAACGTTATTTTGAGAGGGGGTTCAGTCAAGGACGAATCTGCCTTTTGAGTAACCATAGGTCGAAGCAAGAAGTCTTTCTCGTCTAGACCTGTGACTAGATCCTACGCCAAGGCGCATAACAACTTGGTATCGGAGCCAGCTGTCACGGGTGACGAAAAAACTTTGACAGCCAAGTTGGAGGCATTCATGGAACAAATGGCTACAAGGCAACAAGCGTTAGAGGAGCAGGTGGCGATGTTATCTCTTTCGGTCCAAAAGATAACGAAAGGGGATTCAGAAAAAATAATGAAGAACAAGGCAGCAGTGGAGGCAAGAAAAGAAATTCAGATTCGCAACACGGTGGGGGCATGGTGCCACGATACTCTAAGATGGAATTTCCCACTTATGATGGGGTTGGAGATCCTTTAGGATGGTTAAAAAGATGTGAAATTTTTTTTGGCAATCAACGGACCAACGAAGAAGACAAAGTCGGCCTAGCTTCATTCCATCTTTTAGGAGAGGCACAATTATGGTTTGATTAAATCGAAGAAGAGGAGGCAAATCTGGATTGAGAACGCTTCAGAGAGTGTTGTCATATTAGGTTTGGGCCACCTATGAGTAATAACCCCTTGGGGGAACTTGCAAACTTGAGACAAACTGGAACGGTAGAAGAATATCAACGCCAATTTCAATCACTACTCGCTAGGACTACTGATCTTAATCCTTGACAACAAGTAAACCTTTTTACTGCTGGATTGGTAGAAGAACTTAGAATTGATATTGAGATGCAACAACCGGGAAACCTTGGAGTTGCAATGAATATGGCTCGAGCTTTGGAACATAAACAAAAAGTCTCTTCCAAGATGTTATCTCAAACCAATCTAAATTGGTCAACTTCCCAAAACACCGACAACAATTCAATCATTCCAACAACTCAGAACATTGCAAAGGGAGGGGGACAAACAATAGAACCAACAGGGAACAACGGCAAAATAGGTTCTTCTGCACCATTTATTAAGAGATTGACACGGATAGAAATGGCGGAAAGAATGGCTAAAGTGCTGTGTTATAATTGTGACGAGTCTTATTCCATGGGACACAAATGTAAAAGGTTATTTTAGATAGAAGTACCAGATGTTGAAAGCAAGCAAGATGATGATGAGATAGATGATTTTGGATAAGTTTTGAAGTTTATTTTGAATTTGAGCTTGAAGACAAGCTCAATTCCAAGAAGGGGGTAATGATATGGACACTTTAATTGCAATAGGAGTTTTTAGTTTTATTTATTTATTATATATCAGGTTTTACTAAGAGTTTTAGTTTTACTTATCTATTATATTAGGTTTTTATTTCCTTCATAAACTCTAAGTTAGAAATTCTATTTTATGTCAATTAGGACTCTTTCCTTTGTCATTAACAGTCTATAAAAGGCTGTCAATATGAAATAAAGAGGTAAGCAATTATTCTATCAAAAGAAACGTTATTTTGAGAGGGGGTTCAGTCAAGGACGAATCTACCTTTTGAGTAACCATAGGTCAAAGCAAGAAGTCTTTCTCGTCTAGACCTGTGATTAGATCCTACGCCAAGGCGCATAACAGAAACACATGAAGAAACTTAGAGAAAATTGACCTTACCTACCTATGTTAGGCATATACCCGTATACAACATTCCCACTTGAGTCCGAGTAAGATGTTTGTTTATGTGAAGCTAGATTTATTTGCATGTTGGTATAAAGATTTTCACAGTGTGACTGATGCTTCGATATCACCGATCTTTTCTCTTTACGTAAACCTTGTTCCCTGTCATTGTATATGGATTAACCGATGTCGGTCTAATGGATACATCTTCTACGGGCCATTAATTAATGACTAATTTACTGGTTATTAGTCATACGAACATGGTAGGTTGTGGTTGATCGTCTTAGGCATGCTGCATTTGATCAAGATGATTGAAAGTTTTAACCATCTTGTCCCAGAATAGTCACCGTAGTAGCAGATTCCTTGCATGAGTAACTTGCGCATAAGAGAACAATTTTTGGCTATCATTTCTTACTTTCTTCGAATTATAATGCAAATTGGCTATTATTACATTTTATGGTGTTTTAGGAGTGGAGAAAGGTGCCAAGGACCCGAAACAAGAGAAAGTGGGGAAGATCACGATCGATCAATTACGTGCAATCGCTACTGAAAAGCTACCTGATCTGAATTGTACAACCATTGAGTCGGCTATGAGAATTATCGCTGGGACAGCTGCTAATATGGGAATTGACATCGATCCACCGGTTCTCGAACCGAAAAAGAAAAAATTGGTTCTGTAGTTGCTTACTTTTTGTTATTTGTTTCAATATTTGCTAGTACTATGTTTGCCCCATATTGCCATTTTACCCTATAAGTGTAAGTTCATTAGAAAATCCTCTAGATTTTGATACATGTTTGTATTGTATTTTAATTATTTTTTCGTATAGTCTCTTGATTGATTACTATGCTTTGTTGGTAAATCTCTTCCCTTTCTTCGAGCTCGATTCTGCCGACGAGTGAGTTAGGATTCCATCTAGAGGTTTGATTTGAAACTGTTTGATGTTCTAAGTTTGCCATTGCCGGCCGTCGTAAATGGGTTAATTGTATCCTTATTCTAACTTGATCTTGAACCTAAAAATGTTTTAATTTTAATTAGGTAATAAAGTACCATTATTATATCAACTAAAAAGTACCATTATTATATCAACTAAGTTCATTTTGAATTTCTCGTATATTAGATAAGGAATTTGTGTGTACAAATCATAGAGCAACATTTGTGTTTATAATTTGATTCGTGTAAATTTAAACATGCTTCATGTTTAAATGCAGTGTATTTGAGGCTTTAACATGCTCCACAATTTTCAAATTTGGATCAGATCGGTTGTTGGATTGAGAATAAATTAGTGTATTGCTTTGAAATAAGGGTTTATTGGTTGGATTGGTCGAACTAGTTGAATCGGTTTTTTCTATTTTTAATAATTTATTTGTTGAGGTTCTCTCTTGTTCTCTTTTCTTAGGAGCATCTTTTTCATATTTATAAGACATTGTTCCTCAATATACGTATTAGGGGACCACTAGGTGCCATGTGCAAGACACGTTCACCCCCTCAGGCTGAATACATACCTTGAAACGTGTCTTCTCTCACGAGGAGATGAGATGACACCTGACATGGTGTTAGTGACAGTCGGTTTGTGACCTTGTGAGATGGTGAGGCGAGGTGATCATCTGCGAGGTGGCGAGATGGTGGCGGCGAAATGACCGTTTGTGACGGCTTTCCTTTTCATGTGATTAGGTCGAATTTCGGGTTTTTGAAATGTTTTATAACATTATTCAATCAAATTGGAAAAATATGTTGCTTCGAAAATCAATTGTGTGACTAGTTTGATCACTGATTTAGCTTTAAAAACTTTACAATTTTCATTATCTAATTAATTTGACCAGTATCATAAGATTATTTATAGATCAAATTATTTATAAATAGAAAAAAAATTGAAAATCAAATTATTTATAAACTATAATTATTTATTAATTTATGTAATTGAATCCATGCATCAATTTAACAAATTAAATCAATAAATGATCTAATTAATTCTACTACCAATACAAAGGTAAGTTTATTTTTAGACACAGTAATAGCCAAGTAAATATTACGACCCAACAAAGCCGAAAAACGCTACGCTACGAAATGAAAAACTATCCATCCGGACTTGAAAACAACGCTACGTGAATCACCCGACCCTACGAACCCCCTCCCCTTCGTCGCTCTATTCGGGGTTCTTCGTCTCTCTCTTTCTCTCGTCCCACCCTTTCTATTCCGGGGCTCTTTATCTCTCCGACACAATAATCTTCTAATCTCCCCCGATTTAGATCGATCCCAATATAGCCCTTCCCTTCCTTTCTCTGCAAAACCTAATTTCCCTTCTTTAACCTTTTTCTCTCGCACTCCCCACTGTTTCACTGCTCATTCCTACGCGCTACCTATCACATTTCCCTTTCTTTCTTTATTCATTTATTAATCATATGCACATAATAGGTCTCGCAATTGGAAAGTACATTCTATAGCTAAGCCTTTTTCGTTGAAGCATTGAGCACATTGGTATATTCTTCTCTCTCTAATGCTTCGATGGATCCGAAGTTTGGTTTCGTTGCTTAATGTTTTACTGCGTTTTGATTTATTTTTATCGCATTCAAATTTCGCATGGAGTTTATTGATTTATTACTTATTATATAGTTTTTTCGTGTTTGTTTGATTTAAATGTGATCAAGGACGAGCTATGAAGTGAAGAGCTATATATAAACGAAGATGTTTGGTTCATCTAGCCGTAAGTGTTTTTTGTAGTTTTATTTATTAAATCCGGTGGAAAATGTTCTGGAGATCTTCTTTTGATTTGATTCGTTGAGCTGATTTTTTCGATGAATGTATGATTTAGCTTCTGTTCTTAATTAAAACTTGGAGCTTGTGGCTAGTTAGTAATTTTGGAATTCCGAGTCTAGGATTCTTTGTTGCATTTTGCTTGCTGTGATATCCATAGATTATTGTTACCTTTTGCTTTTAAGTGTTTACCAGTATCTTGCGGGTTAACTATTGAGTAGGGTGTTTAGCTTTTTGATCTGTTGTTAGTCATAATATTTTAATGATTAGTCGAATCATTGTGCTTGTTATTTGCCAACTATTTGTGCTTTGTTTGTGATATTTATGCTTGTAATTTTCCGTTTGTGTTTAAATTTTGTTGTTATCTTTTATCTATATGTTACATGTTATCCTTTTTGAGAATGAATTTGTTTTTACTTGTGAACTTTCTGTTTTTGGGAAATTAATTAATTGTTAGAAACATATTAAACAGCTTTTGGGCAATCATCAAGTAGCCCATTTGCTGCCCAATCTGTTTTTGGCCAGACCAACAATGCAAATAGCAATCCATTTGCTCCAAAACCTTCCTTTGGTAGCATTACCCCTTTTGGATCCCAAAATAGGTGGTTTAATATTTGGGGGTACTTCTACTGGAGTGTTTGGCTCAGCCCAATCTTCTTCTCCCTTTTCCTCAACAACTGCCTTTGGTGCTTCATCGTCTCCAGCTTTTGGAAGTTCCATGCCTGCTTTTGGATCTTCTTCTACTCCTGCATTTGGCAGTTCATCATCATCTTTTGGTGGTAAGTGTTTCTGTATTTTTCTTTTCTTTTCTGGTATTATAATCCAGTTCATCTTCATTTCATATTCCTTCTGTTGTAGATAAATATGTTAAGAGAATATGAGTTGAAATTTTAATGCCTTTTAGTCTTTTGATTTTCTGTGATGCTTTATTCCTAGTGTTCCAACGTCACACATGCATAGATCATTGAGTTATTATACTTATGTGTAAGCATGTGTACATGCATAAATATATTCATGTTAGCATTTAGTTACACTTTTTATTTTGCAGAGATGGAAGAATTTACTGTTTCATCTATTGGAGACTTGCTTGTTTGTTTCATTCTTCATTTTGCACCTAAATATGATCTTGAATGAGATCATCCTTTTAATTGGGGCTTCTTGTTTGTTTCTAATATACATTTAATTTGCTAGATTTTTGTAATTTGCCTTTAGTTATATGCATATGATGACTTTTTATTCATTTGCTCTTGGGTAAGTTGGTTAATTTTCCTCAGTTTTGAAATGATGACCTTTCTTGTGGATAGGGTCTTCTGTTTTCAGTCAGAAGCCTGCATTTGGCTTTGGGTCTACTACTACTCAATCAAGTCCTTATGGAAGCACAACGCAACAATCACAACCTGCATTTGGTAGTGGTATATTTGGTTCCTCTGCACCTTTTGGTTCCAGTACTCCTGCCTTCGGTGCCACGAGCACCCCTGCTTTTGGTGCCACAAGTACCCCTGCCTTTGGTGCCACGAGTGCCCCTGCTTTTGGTGGCACAAGTACCCCTGCCTTTGGTTCCATGAGTACTCCAGCCTTTGGTGCCACAAGCACCCCTGCCTTTGGTTCAACTGGAAGTCCAGCATTTGGGAGCACTGGAACTGCATTTGGTGTGTCCAATGCCCCAGTCTTTGGAACAGGTGGCACATTTGGAGCATCAAGCACACCTGCTTTTGGCACTTCCAGCACTCCTGCATTTGGGGGTTCAAGCACTCCTGCATTTGGGGGTTCGAGCACTCCTGCTTTTGGAGCATCTTCAAGTCCATCATTCAGCTTTGGGTCAGCATTTGGGCAGTCAACACCCGCATTTGGTAGCTTTGGTGCCTCAAGCACTCCTGCCTTTGGTTCCACAAGCACTCCTGCCTTTGGTTCCACAAGCACCCCTGCCTTTGGTGCTACCAGCACTCCGGCCTTTGGTTCAACTGGAAGTCCAGCATTCGGGAGCAGTGGAACTGCATTTGGCATGTCTAATGCCTCAGTCTTTGGCACAGGAGGCACATTTGGAGCATCAAGCACACCTGCTTTTGGCACTTCAAGCAGTCCTGCTTTTGGAGCATCTTCTACTCCTTCCTTCAGCTTTGGGTCTAGCCCAACTTTTGGCCAGTCTACACCAGCATTCGGTAGTAGTCCATTTGGAACCACTGCATTTGGAGCCCAGAGTTCTCCTTTTGGTGAGTCTGAATGATCAGTTATGAACTTCAAAAACAGTTTGGGTGAAGTATATATTTTCACTGGCCTTCCATATTTTGAGCACTGTGAAGTTCATGTATATAATTAAAATTCTTTTAAACTCTCATGTAGGAAGTCAATCTTCTACACCAGCATTTGGAACCACTAGCTTTGGCCAGTCACCTTTTGGGGGTCAACGTGGGGGAAGTAGAGTAGCTCCGTACTCTTCTACTACTGAAGCAGATGGAGGGAGTGGTACACAACCAGCTGGAAAATTGGAGTCAATATCAGCAATGCCTGTTTACAAAGATAAAAGTCACGAGGAGTTGAGATCGGAGGATTATCAGTTAGGAGATAAAGGTACCTTTGTAAAACATTGTAAAACTTGTCCAGTTAAAATTTCTTCTTTTCTTTGCTTGACATTGACTACCTTGATGTATGAATTTGAAATTTCAGGTGGACCGAATCCAGCTGCTCGGCCTTCTGCAGGGATTGGCTTTGGTGTGTCAACTACACCTTCAAATCCTTTCGGCACCTCTTCAACATTTGGTCAGACATCTGCAAATCCTTTTTCCAGCACAAGTTCCAATCCGTTTAGTCTAAAACCTCCATCCTTTAATAGTACAGGTTTTACAACCTCAGCAACTACATCAAATCCTTTTCAATCGACATCATCAAGCCTTTTTGGGCAAACTTCATCAATGACAACTTCAATATTTAGTTCATCTTCCACTCCTACATTTGGAACTGGGTCTTCTCTTTTTAGTTCATCTGTCACTCCTTCCTTTTCAACTTCGTCATCCATTTTTGGCACTAGTGCAGCACCGGCAACAACGCCTACATTTGCTACTGGTTTAAATTTTAGCAGCAGTCAGACATCCCCCCTGTTCAGTTCTACCCCTGCAATTGGGCAGACAGGCAATGCTTTTGGGCAGTTGACCTCTACATTTGGACAGAATACTAGTAATTTTGGTCAAACAAGCATTTTCAACACACCTCCCACTGGGTTTGGTGGGAATATGTTTTCAAGCTCACTATCTTTCGCTCCTTCTAGCAGCCCAGCTGCCTTCGGCTCAACAACTGTAAGTAGCTTGTGAAATCTTTACAATCATTCTTCTTTTCATCATATTTGTGTTCCTTTGTTCATGTGATTTGGTTTATAGAATGAGGCTTTAATTTTGGTTATTTTAGTCTTCCTAGATGTCTGATTTAGTTGGCAGTAGGACCCAGTTTTTTGCTTTTGTATTGCGTAAATAATATAGAACCAAATAAGAGTTTCTCTGTTCTTTCCAGATTTAGATGCCTTTGTTTTGTTGAATGAAGAAGCACAATTGCTAATTCCTGAGGATAGTTTCTATATGCATCTAAAGATCAGGGTTCATGGGGACTGATTTGATTAAATGTCATGACTATTTGTTGAAATGTGTTTTAACTATTTTATGAAAAAAAAATGCTTAGCTATATGTTTGAGCAGTTTTGCTATCTTTAATATGTTTTAATACTCTAAGTTTATGCTTGAGTCTTTTCCTAAAACATGCTTCCTTCTCCACTGTTTGTGCAGCCCCCTTTTTCTTCTCCTTTTCAGCCAGCTCAGACTAGTGGTGCTTTCAGTTTCAGCAATTTTGGTCAGTCACAACCAGGTAGTAGATGTCTTATCATTCAATGTTTAAGCTTTCTTTGATAGTGCTGAATTTAATGATGTTGCCGGCTTTATAGGTGGTGGTTCAAGCATTTTTGGTCAGAGTAACATTGGCTTGTCGTATGTGTAATTTCCTTTGGGTTTTTCTTTCTATTTTCAGTTGCTCTAATACATATCCTTATATATGCCTACAAACATATGCATATTCGTTACTGGTATATAATTTTTCTTGTACCTTTGTACACGTAAATGCCAAAGTATGCCAGAATAAGTTGTCCTTGGTTAACCAAATAATTGAATGATTATATTTTGGAGCTTATCCTGCGTGCTCTTCTGTTTGACAGGTCAACTACACAGAGTGCTGCTGTAGCACATCCCTTGACTATTACAAACCCCTATGGAACACTCCCTGCTATGCCTCAAATCTCAATTGGTCGGCTGGGGCTGCCCCATCTGTTCAATATGGAATTTCTAGCATGCCTGTAACTTGACTTTGCTTTAGTTATCGAGGCTTCAAGTTTGAGTCTGCTGCTTTTTTACTTTTAGATGTTTCTCTGATTTTTTCTGTCTTCATGCTAGTAATTACTATTGCCATTGATGTTTGTGTGAAATAAAATATAATGGTATTAATTGGTTGACTGGTAATGAATTTATCAGGTTGTGGACAAACCTGCTCCTGTTAGAATATTGCCCTTATTGACTTCTCGATATCTGTCTCAAAGGCGGATTAGGTTGCCTACAAGGAAATATCATCCTAATAATGATAGTCCGAAGGTGAGGATGCTGCATCTCATGAAAGTAGTAACTCTGATCTGATTTAAAATGCTATTACATTGCTCGTGATATGAGGTTAGAGTTCTCTAACATTTGATTGTTTCATTTGTTAATCAATATCTACAGATTCCATTTTTCAGTGATAATGAAGAGACACCCTGCGTGCCTAAGGCCGATGCTGTTTTTATTCCTAGGGAAAACCCAAGGTCTCTGGTCATTCGTCCCACAAAAAGTTGGCCTTCCAGAGCTTCTGCAGAGAAGGCATCACCATTGAAGGATGCATCCACTCCGCCGCATGAGAATGGTAAGGTGCTTTGAAGCTCATCTGCGATCCTTTTTTCATACCCTGTGAGATTAGAAGAGAGGCTTATAGATAGAGGCAAAAGTTTATTGCTTTGAATCATATAAGATTCTTAGTGATATTCTCAAAATGCTATTGCTAAAGTCCTTTTGAAAAGTATATAATCTTTGGGAAGTCGGTAGTGAGAGTTCATTTTTATGCTACCCGTATATCTCTCAAACGCACCCACATACGAACACCCATGGATTTCAGTCAACTAATGGAGATAATCATGCGATACAAATTGGCCTATGGAGAAAATTGTATTGCCATCTGTTGCAAGAAGTCATGTTTCTAGTACCATTACAGTATTCTCATTGCACTGAGAAAATGCAGTATAATTTGTATGAGATTCTTTTTTATGGTTTGATTGCATTAATTTTTGAGTCCTTGTGGCTGACTCTTCAGAGCAACATTTTAATTTAGGCAAATTTTCTAATGATGGCTCCAACGCTGAGGATAAAGACGGTAAGTAGTGTCTTTTACCTGGAATTATAATCACCTTTAATTTCCTATTGTGCCATTTTATCTTTTACCTGAAATTGCAATGGTATGATCATTGTAGAAAATCCTGCTGAAAATGGCCTTGTGAAGGAGCGAATTCATATCATCAGAAGTAACCAAAAGGTTAATGGAGTCCATGATGATTATTCTACTGAGAAAGAGGACTCGTACAGGACGATCAGTGGTCACAGAGCTGGTGAAGCAGCTATTGTCTATGAGCATGGGGCTGACATCGAGGCTCTAATGCCAAAGCTCCGCCGTTCTGACTACTTTACAGAACCTCGAATCCAAGAACTAGCAGCAAAGGAAAGGGCTGAACCAGGGTACTGTCGCCGTGTAAAGGATTTTGTGGTTGGGCGGCATGGTTATGGAAGCATCAAATTCTTGGGTGAGACCGATGTGAGACGTCTTGATCTGGAGTCCCTTGTCCAATTCAACAACCGTGAGGTGATTGTTTACTTGGATGACAGCAAGAAACCTCCTGTCGGACAAGGTCTTAATAAACCTGCTGAGGTAACACTTCTCAACATTAAATGCTTCGATAAAGAGACCAGGCAGCAGTATACAGAAGGGCCACGAGTTGAGAAATACAAGAACATGCTTAAGAGGAAGGCAGAGGAGCAAGGAGCTGAGTTTCTCTCCTATGATCCCATCAAAGGTGAATGGAGGTTCAAGGTCAATCACTTCAGCACATACAAGTTGGAAGATGGAGATGACGATGGTGAAGATAAAGAGCACTAGTAAATGTAGGCTTTTCCGGATTAAGAAGATGGGGTCACTTGTATTCGAAGGAAGAGCTTCACAGAAAGCCATGGCCACCGTGAAGGGTTGATTTGAATTGTACAGGAATTGCCAAATCGTTCAGAGTAATACCTGAACCGTGTTGTGTTTCGAGTATTGGTTTTTGTATGCGTGTTTGTATTTGTATTGTTGTAATTTTCTTTCTCGTTTTTAACTTTCAATGTATTACTTCTGGATTGGCATTTTATCATTTTGTAATGGGGAAGTGTTGGTCAAGAGGGAGATCGGATTTTTGTGTCTTAATAATTGTTTTCTTGGCGTTGAATTTTTAATTAACGAAGTTGACGTGTATTAGAATTTAGAAAGAAAAAAAAAAGGTTATGGTTTTGAGCATGAAATGAAATATATATATGTATAAGCTTTACTTTTTAAAAAAAAAACTAACATATATTTTCAATATATGATGGCTGATTAATTCATTTTATTTTTTAAAAATAATATATAATAAATTGCAAATTGATCGAAAACTTCAAATTTATTGTTAAATTGCATTTAAACTTTTTTACTCATATGTTGATTAAAATTTTGGATTATTATACCATTTAATATCTATATTTGGTTTCAATGTTGAATTTAATATCTAAGCCTTTTTATCTTAATTTAGTACTTAAGTTTAGCTTCAATATTCAATTCAGTGTCCAAACTGAATGATCCAATAAATATTTGACCTCTACTCTAGTAAAAAGAAACATGGGTAATTAATTGGGACAAAAGAAAAACTCAGGGATCAAACTAAACATTGAAGACAAACAAGAGTATTAAATTGGACAAAATAAAACCTTAAGTATCAAATTGAACATTCAAGCAAAATATAGTACCAAATAGTATATTAACCCTAAAATGTATACTATATCAATTAAAAATCTATACTATTATTTGAAGGAGTTAGTGTCACGAGTTAACTGGACATCAACTTGGTTAGAAAATTACGGAAATGCTCATTCGTAATTAAAATAGGTGATATTATTTGAGGATATTTTAGTTTTTTTTTTTACTTTAAAAATCATTAAAATATACATATAGTGAGATTTGAATCCACACCAATTACATTAGTAAACCTTTAATTTACCACTCAACTAAAAATTTAATTTAATATTTTCATACGATTTAATTTTGTTATGCACACTTTATTATCTCCGTTAATTATACATCTATATTATTACTTAAACTCCTGACTAAGTTAGTGCTACGAGTCAACTGAGCACCAAATTAGTTAGAAATTTATGGGAATATCCTTCCGTAATTAAAATAAATAATATTATTTGAGGGTATTCTAATATTTTCATTTTAAAAATCATTAAAAATATGTATATGGTGGGATTCAAGTCCATCTCAATTGCATTAGTAAAAACATTTAATTTACTATTCAACTAAAATTTTATTTTGATATTTTTTAATTTTATTATATGCATTCTATTAATAATGTATTTGATTGACTTGATGTTAAAAGTTAATTCAACACCAACTCAATATTGATTATAACATCATGATAAACAATTTAAAATAATTTTTTTTATTCTAATAACATACATATTTCATGTGTTATTATTAATTAGTTCAAACCATAATTTTTTTTATTTATTATATTTTATTTATAAACATGTATTTATGTTCTAAATTTATCAGTTTTACATGAATACATTTTATAATAAATTTACTAATATATTATAATTTTATTTTAAATATATATTTGAAAATGTTGTTCACATTTTTACTCGAAGGTCTGTTTAGAAGATTATGTAACCTACCCTAAAAACATGACTATAATTTTTTAATGAAGCTAAAAAAACCTGATCTACATATTAACTCATAAATAATTATTTAATTAAAATTTTCTTAAAACGTGAAATAATTATACCTTCTGTATAAAACGGCGCTAGGGTTAGGGTTTTTCCAACCACTTCTCCAAGCCGCCTAAAAGAGAGCCGGGAAAGGAAGCTAGAAGAGCAAAGCGAAAATGAAGACTATACTTTCCTCCGAGACAATGGACATCCCCGACGGGGTTAGCATTAAGGTCAAGGCTAAGGTGATCGAGGTTGAAGGTCCAAGGGGTAAGCTTACCCGCAACTTCAAGCACGTCAACCTTGATTTCCATCTCATCAAGGACGAAGAGACCGGCAAGCGTAAGCTCAGGATCGAGGCTTGGTTTGGCTCCAGGAAGACCAGCGCCGCCATCCGTACAGCTCTTAGCCACGTTGAGAACCTCATCACCGGTGTCACTAAAGGATACCGTTACAAGATGAGGTTCGTCTACGCTCACTTTCCGATTAATGCCTCCATCACTAATGGCAACAAGTCGATCGAGATCCGTAACTTCCTTGGCGAGAAGAAGGTCTACCCTCTTATTCCTTCCTTTTTTGTGCTTGTATGAATCTGCTTAAGTTTATGCTTTAGCTTGTTTATGGATTTTGATTTCAGATAATTTTATGTTGAATGTTTGGCCATTTAAGTATACAAAAATGGTGAAATCATGTATTCGTATCAATTTTATGTTGAGTACTCTTTGGATGAATCTTCATTTTGCTTTTGATTTCAAATAATTTTATGTTGAATGTTTGCCTGTTCTCATGTTCAAGTACGACGAAATCATACATTCCTATCAATTTCAGTAAGAGTTTGTGTTTTTTTATGCCTAATAATTTAACTGAACTTCTTTATGCAGTCTTTTCTATTCACAACTCTAAATTTGCTAAGAATTATTTTCTGTTAATCCATTATAATATCAACCAGTAAACCCTAAATCCTAAAGCCTTTTTTCCGTTGTTAAGCAAGATTGGTTGGATTGGCTTACTTTCTGTAGGTTATATATTTACATATGCGCCTTTATGTTTTACTCTAAGTTGGTTGGTTCCAATAATGTTTGAACCGGGAATTAGCCGGCGTACTGGTCTGGAGAATGGCTTTGAACTGGTTAGACCCAGAAATGGTATGGACTGGTTGAACCGGTGGTTGAATTGGGTTTTTTAATATTTTTTAATTTTAATGATTTTTTAATCAAACTTGTTGGACTGGTTCGACCACCCTTGAGTTGTCATGCTATTGTTATTTAAAGAGTTAGAGATATTCTTTTTTAAATTTTATATGTTGTTGTATTAGTATGGCTCATCCTCTGTTGGTAAACATCAGGTCCGTAAGGTGGATATGTTGGAAGGTGTTTCCATTGTTCGATCCGAGAAGGTTAAGGATGAGATTGTTTTGGATGGTAATGACATCGAACTTGTATCCCGATCTGCAGCTTTGATAAACCAGGTACTTTCTCATTGAGTGCTTGCTTTATGCAAGTGTTTCAAATTTATGTTTCATTTATAGATTTCAACTTTGCTTTAACGATCTTATCATCTGTTCCTTTTTGAACAGAAATGCCATGTGAAGAACAAGGATATTAGAAAGTTCCTTGATGGTATCTATGTTAGTGAGAAGGGAAGGGTCGCCGAAGAAGAATGAATACTATCTCCCTGAATCATAGTTATAGTGCTGCTTTATTTTTTTGTCGTAGTAATATTTTGGGACTCCGTTTTTTGTCTTGTCTTTCCTGTTTCCATGGATTGCAACTGTTACAGAGTACAAGGATGTTATCTTTATTTGTTTGGAGAATTTTGGATATCTGTTTAATCTTTAGTACTCTAATTATTCCCCCATTTTAAGCTGTGTGTTGATTTATAGAACTGTTCCTCAATGGATCTCATTTTTCTGCAATTTGCTTACGTGCTGAGTATGTTACCGGAAATCACGACTTGGATATTTTGAAGTTTAATCAGTAAGTTGGTCTTATTCTTACTAATAATCTATGATGGTTTATTTTTCGTAATTTGTTCAGTGTATATCTATGTCTATGTTGACACTTGATTCCGTTGATTTGATATTTCTGCCATGCCTTAGTGTTAACTGTGTGATGACATGGTTGTTCTAGCTACCTTTTTTGCTCTGTTGTTGGTTGGACATTATATAGCCCTTGGATGGCACGGTTGTTCTCAGTACTTGTTTGCTTTATTATTGGCCGGCCATGTATTTGTACCTATGTGGACATTAGATTCCATTGATTTGATATTTCTGCCATGCCTTAGTGTATACTCTGTGATGACACGGTTGTTCTCCATACTTGTTTGCTCACATCCATTAATTTTGGATCCCATCCCATACCTGTCAAAATTCAATAATGAATCAAAGCTTACAAATGATTAATGAATTAATGAAAATTATGTATTGGAATCCCCTTCTTACGTTCTCATTTCTTCTGAATTCCGTTTTCATTATCACTTCCATTTTTTCCCAGTTTGGACCGGTTGGATTTGGTGTAGTGAGGGGTTAGATTGGTTGAATGTTTTTGGAATCGGTTGTGGATTAGTTTAAATAATCAATTGAATCGTCTTTTTAATATTTTTTTATGATTTTTTAATTAAATTTTTAATTTAATTATACAAAAATTAACTGAATTAATGATTTGATCATCTTTTGATTTTAAAAATTTTATTTTTGTTGGCTTGTATTTATTTCCAACCGAACCACGGCTCAATGAACTCCTCCCTCTCTCTCACTTGCTCTACAATATTAATTCATGAAAATCGTATATTTTTGTTCATTTTTGTAATTCCATTGAATTAAATAATATGGACTAGGTGTAGAGACATATGGCATACATGCAATGTTGGCTTGTCATGTCACCATTTGTCTAGAGAATAGAGTAAAATGTATAACGAAGCTGAAACCGGTCTAAACAAAAAGCCGAATTTAAACGCCAAAAAGATAAAATTCATAACAATAGAAAGGAAAAGCTTCTGATACGTGCTTGTTCTATGTAATCTTATCCTAAGCATGAACTCAAAATTTTGATATTGTCGGTAAATTTTGAAAATTAATGAATAAAAAACAATGAAAATGATCTTATCTCCGTTGTGCAGCACATTCATTAAATCATCATCATCTTCACCCTCGAGCTTTCAGTTTCGGATTCCATCAACTTCGTATCCTCCCTGATTGCAAGTATAATATTTTCAAACTGTTTTGCATGTATAATCTGTTGTGTTCCTTTATATTTATCTTCTGCTAATGCCTGTGTGTTTTTCACTCTAAGATTGTGCAACCAACCCTCACTTCGTTATCCTCAAACAGGCTGGTTTTGCTGGTGAAGAAACTCCTAGGACTGTCTTCCCATGCGTCGTTGCACGGCCACCGCACGCCGGAATGGAACACAAAGCTGTCTTTTCGGTGTGAAGCTCTGGCTTGGAGTGGTATTTGCACATTGAATTACCCTGTGATCAACATGATTTCATTACCAAATGGGATGACATCGAACAAATCTGGTATCACACTTGCCATAACGAGTTTCATGTCGATCCCCAAAAACATCCCGTGCTCCTCACCGAAGCACCGCACAATTCCAAGTCCAAAAGGCAGAAAATGGCCTAGATAATGTTCGAGAAATTTAAGATTCCGGCCATGTATTCCGGCGGTGATATCGCTTCATGCTGCCAAGCGTACTACAGGTTAGTAGTAGGAACAAGATATAATTGATTCACCCACGGATAAAAAGTATATCTATTCAAAATTCAGGTTATTCATTCAAGTATATCCATTCAAAATTCAGGTTATTCATTCAAGTTCGTTTGTTCAAATTTTAAGAGGGTTTAACAAAAAATATTAAGTTTAAAAATAAATTTAACTAAAAAATTAAACTCAGTTTAAAATATAAGTCAAGCATAGATTTCAACACTCAAGGTCCAGCTCAGTTTGATTTTTTTTTTTAAAATTTTATCTTATATAATTTATAACATGTAAAAATTAATTTTATAGTTTATAGATTTTAGATTAAAAGTTAAGATGGATATATATAAAAGGTTAAAACACTATGTTTAATCTAAAAAGGACTTGTTTGGTAACATAATCCTTTCCAGTGACTTCAGAAAACTTGCCCCCGGTGTGGGTGATGGAATCATTAAGGAACTTTCAGCTCTTATGCCGAGTGATATTGAGATTAAGGTTGTCCCACCACCGGAAAAACATTATCGTGCATCAGTTTTGGCTTCTCATAGAACATTACCTCAGGTATTATATATATAGTTTAAGGGTAAATTACTCCAAAGTTCACTAAACTATTAGTAAGTTTACATTTTAGTCACCTAATTTTAAAAAGTTACAAAATGATCATCGCATTATTCAAAAGTTTTTATTTAAGTCACCGGATTGTTAAAATTACTACTATATGACCTTCCATGTTTGCATTGCTTCTACCAATCAAAAGCTTTTCTTCTACAACTCAAAATTCAAACAATTTTCTTCTTTAATCTTTGACACTGAACCGTCTAATCGACCTGGAACTAAGGTACATTTTTTTACTCATCAATGATCGATGATGCTTGGAGCTTGCCAGGTGAGCTTTTTAAAAACAAAAATTAACAGTCTAATGACTTAAATAAAAACTTACAAAATGTCACTGGTTGTTAAGGTGTTTTTATTTTTTATTTTTGACTAACGAGCTCTAAGTAACGATTCAACAATCAATACAGTGGATTAGTACCCATCAATGAGTAAAAAATACATACCTTAGATCCAAGTTGATTTGATGGTCAACGTCGGAGATTAGAGAAGAAAATTATTTGGATTTTTATTTAGTAGATTTGTGATGTTTAAAGTTATTTTATAAAAAAAAAATTGAACTGCAAAAGAGTAGGAGAAAAAAATTTTCAATTGGTGCAGATGGTGCGAATAGAGAAAGTCATACAACAGTGATTTTAACAGTCTAGTGACTTAAAATGAAAATTTTGGAATAGTTTAGTGACAATTTTTGTAATGTTTTGAAGTTAAGTGACTAACATATAAACTTACTAGTAATTTAGTAACTTTAAATACAATTTGCCCTAATTTTTTTAATACTAGTTTCGGCTTTGGAATAGTGAAATTTTCACTTTGGTCATACGGTAGCCCCTTCATTTTTGTTAAAACAATTGACTTAATACTTATTTTGGTCCTTTTAGTACAGTGAAATTTTCACTTCAACCTTTTTATTTTTATCTACATGGGGAAATTTTTTTTAACGGAAATGGCCAAGGAATTAACGCAATAGACGAAACTAAAATAAAAAAAAGATAAAGTAATCCAAAAAATAGTAAAATTACTGAAGTGAAAATTTTATTATAATACAAGGGCCAAAACAAGTATTAAACCTTATATATTATATTGAATGTAGATGTGCATATCCAAGGCAGAAAACGACCTCTATCGTTGTTTTAAAAAATGATTTTGATTGAGTATCGTGTTTTTGAATATATTAAAACGTATTTATTTTTCTATTTAAAAATTAATAAAAAAATTATCACGTTTGAAATAATTAATATAGAAAATAAAAATTATGTTTAAAAAATGTAAAAATTTAAAATAATGGACGAAAGATTGAAGTTATTATACCAAAGTATTTGATTGTTAGATGTTGTAATATATTTTACTTTTCTTATTTTATATTTACTATGAATTAAAACATAAATATTATTTACTAATAACCTACCATCCTAGCTTTCCCTAAATTTGATTTAAAAATTAAAAATTATCATCAATATATAATTAATATTTTTATATTTTGAAAATGAATATTATAATATTAAAGAAGTAAATATAATCAATTCTCGATCCTCATCTAAAACAACAAGAATATAACAAAATTTAGAAAAAAATATAATTATATCAATTTAAAAGTATTGCATCTAATTAATAACATAAGAGAAATAATGGTATAAAACAGGAGTGTCACGTTATTTTATATTATTTTTTAATTATTTAATGATGTTTTAATAAATTTTTTCATGTCAATTAACATATAATTTTGAAAAAAAAATTTAACTTGAATCTCGAATCTTAAATCTAAACCCTGAACGATATTGCTACTATAGGATTATCTAATATGTTTGAGTATTCTGATTTTTGTTCTAAATTTCACATGTTTTTGTTTAACATAAACCATTTTAATTTTATTATTATGTTTATTCAATAAAAATTAATAGAATATGTTAATTTATTGCTCTCTTATCATATTTGTTGAGGGGACTTTCTGAAAAAAAAATTGAAGTGTAGTATTATTCTTGAGTCAAACCGAGATTTAACCTCTTGAGAGAGAACATCCTATCTGATCGGACCGTGCACAGGACAAGAATTCGTACCAAAAGACGTGAGTGCTGCTTGACCAAGTGGGTAGTATATATACCTTTAATTCGACCCAAAAATAATATGGAAGTGTAAATCATTCTAATTTTACATAATTCTATTTCTTACAAAATAATTGAAGTTAATTTTGAATTCTTACTAATTTATTTTAAGATTCATATGATTTGGTGTTAATCAATCATGATACTGGGTAATTTACGACATGATTGCAACAGTTTATGTTCTTCAATTCTTAAAGTAAAGTTTTGATTATGTTAAATACAGAGAAATAATCTTTGAAAGAAAAAACAAATTAACAAAAAAAAAAAAGAGGTTAAAGCTTTTGAACATGTTAAATACATACGGTATAAAGAAGAGCAACCAAAGCTGCTACGGTTCCGGGTCCGGCACCACCGGTTGGGAACCGTCTCCAACGCATTCACGGGTAGTTTCTTCCGGTGACGGCGACGGAGGAAGACAAATAGAACGGCAAGTGGGACAAGAAGAGTGTGAAGCCAACCACCGTTGAATACATTGTACATGGAAACCATGTTTACACTTAGCCAACACTTGAATTCCGTCGCCTTCCACGAATTCCGACAAGCAAATAGCACATTCCGGTACACCCTCCGCTCCGGCAAGCTTCATCCCATTCGAATAAACCACAGTCGGAGCCACCGACATGCGTGCTACACCCGCCTCCGTGACAGGCTTCCTCTGCTCAAGCTCTTGTTGGGTTTGAGGAAGGTGACTGCCGTTGCTTGAACGCCGAGAGCGGCGGGTTCCGCTGTAATTCCCTCGTAAGAAGCAGCGGATGACGGCGTTGAGAACCACAGAGCAGATTAAAGCGCAAAAAAGAATGATTAAGACCATGGCAACGTTATCTTGAAAATCACTCGAGTCCGAGTATGGTTGCCACCTGCAAATGTTGGGACTACAGGTTGAGTTTGAAGTGGAAGACATTCGCGGCGGTTCGCCGGAAGAAACTGGTGGCGCCGGCGGTTGTCGCATTTGGTAATTTAGAGAGAATATTGGGTGGGAGAAGTAAGGAAGGGATGTTTTTTATAGGCATATATTATTAAGCAAGCAAGCATCAAGAAATGCATACGTGCATTTAAGGGTTAACAATTTCTTGTCACCGTTATTAATTGATGTAAGTACATGAAGAATCACATAATTGTTCTAATTATTTATTTATGGATTTGATTTATTTTTTTTAAATAAAGAATGACAATTTAACCCATTCAATATTATTTCTCGGATTAATATTTTATTTAATTCAAGTATTATTATCTAAGAGTGTGAACAAAGTTTTCTAAAAATTCATATTCTTTGCCGATTGAGTCTTAACTCGATTGGTATGAGTTTTGTTGTCAATGTAAGAGGACATTGAAATGTATTATCTTCATATTTATGGGTTAAGAAGGGTATTTATTCTAATTTAAATATGATCATATATGGTGGTCTTTATATTTAGGCTAAATGTGTCTTAAATCCTTGTATTCTTTATACATTTGAAATTTAGTCCTTTTAATTTCAAGTTCTATTACAACATCGTTCTTTTAATTACATAGCTATCAAATACATTTTTAAAATTTAAAATACCATATTAATAAATTTAACAATAAATTAACTATATTAATAATTAAATCTAAATTTTAAAATATAAAAAATAAAGAAAAAACTAAAATTTAAAATTTTTAAAAAATACAACTACTTATGATATATTTTAACATTACATTTATTATCACATTTTGGTTTCACATATCCCAAAAATGTTTAAAACTACAAAGTAAATAGATGATTCTACGAGTTTCGAGAAATTACTAACATTCTTCAATTGGGCTCCATTAATTAATACATTTGTGTCTCTCTCTTAATCATACGAGCATTGATGGCATTGAAACAAAAATGTCGCTTTTGCAAAATTACCCTCATATTTTTGCTTCTTTCATAGCCACTGACAAATATGAAATCAATTCTAATTTTCAATGCCCAAATATACGAGGTTGACATACAAATTATGTTATATAATTCTAATTTTATGTACCAAGTATGGCCTTTGCCCAAATAAGGAGAAACCCATTGCTGCTGAGGTACCAATTATGGTTTGAAGCAACTCGGTAATGGCAGACTCATTGGTTTAACTCATTGGCCATTGTTGTTTTTCACTTTTTGCTTTTGACCAAATGACGACAAGGTTTGAGATAAGCTACGTAAAAGAACAAAAAAAAGGGGGGGGGGGTTGATAGGATAAGTTTGCATTTGCAATCACCTTTTAGAAAGAGGTAGACCCCATGAAATGAAACACCCCGATCACCTTTAAAAAAGATTATTTTGATTATTGAACACAACCAAGCTTGTTTTTAGATTTTTTTTCATGGGTTTATATAATTTTTAGTATTCATTTTGATACTTTAATATTTTTGGTTTATTTTGTTATTTGAATTTGTAACTAGACTGATTTGGTCTCTAAAATTATTAAGTGTAAAAAATTGATCGTGTATTATTCTAAAACTGTGTCATGTCATCATTTGAAAGTAAAAAAAAATTATTTTTTAAAATTTCAAGCATATACCAAGTTGAGAATTAAAATAGACCTAGTTGGTGAACCAAAAAAGTACAAGTATCAAAAGGGGCTTAATTACTAAAATTTAGGACTAAAAGTTATATTAACCGTTTTTTTATTATCACAATTAACTATAGAGTTAATATGCAATTAGCTTTTGAATTTGTTCAAAAATATTTAGTTAGTACTTGAATTCGTATTATGTCACCTAAGTTGATATATTTACACTAATAATATTAGTTTATGCTAACATGACACTAATGATTATGACAAAATACAAATTAAAATGTCTATTAAATATTTTGAGACAAATTCAAGAGTAAAATACATATTAAACCCTAACTATACACTAGCATAACATAAAAGATAAGGTTTTTTACAAGTAAAACCAAGGGGAAGGAAAAGGGTGATTGGGGTGTATTTTGGAGGTATTAGGGGAACAGTGAGAGATGTGTTTACTTAAGGACACGTAGATAGTAACATATTATGCTACTTCCAAACAAACAAAAAAAAAAAAGAAGACACGCAGACAGGGTTTATGGTTTTTTGTGGGAGAGAGGGTAATGGTCGGCATTCAACCTGGTCCACTCAAATATCTAATAATAATAATAATTTAGATAAACCAAAATATAAGCAAATTTATATATTTTGAACAATTTTACGTAAAAAAAATATGAAGATCACGAACTTGAGATAGTTGCTAAATTATTAAGAAAATTTATATTTTAATCATTAAATTTTAAAAAATTATTAAATTATTCAAAAAAATTATTTAAATTATTAAATTGTTAAAACTACGGTTGTTTTGTTGTGGTACCTATACTAATCAAAAGTTATCATTCTCAATCTCTTTCACAATTTATTTTTCTCACGAAACAATTTTAAACGTCACAAATCTGTGAACTAAAAGCCAAACAATTTTCCTCCTTGATATCAAATAAAAACCATTAGATCAACTTCGATCTAAGGTATGTTCTTCTACATGGATACTGATCTGTCTTATTAATCATCGAATCATTATTTAGAGCTCGCTAATTTAGTAACTTAAATAAAAATTTTTACATAATTTAATAACTAAAACATAAACTTACTACTAATTTAAAAAATATTTATTTTATGTCTGCATTACCGGATATTTTATATTATGGTTTAGGTTTTTCTTTTAACTAATATATTATGGTTTAGTTAAGCACCGGAATTGGAAGCATATTCATTGATTGCAGGTGGAGGAAGAAGCATTGAGAATATACGTTTCTTTTTCGCATTAACTGTAATGGATTCCATCACCGCGCTTTTCTTGGAATTTTTTTTTTAATGTCAAAATGCATTGAATTAAATAATTATTTAGAAATATAAAATTAATTTTAAATTATTTAAATAAGTATATAGATATTTTTGTGATATTACCGTGTCAAATGACGAGTTTATTATATGTTTGTCGTGCTCATTATCTATATATTTTAAAAATGGGTTAAATGATTATATGTTAGTTATCAATTAAATTTTAGTTCGGTTTGTGTTAATATTGTTATCAGTATAAAAAGATACGAGTTTGAGCGTATTTAAATATATTTTATTATTTTTTAAGAGGTGAGCTATGAATAATTTTAGCCTTTGTATAAAAAAAGAAATATCTATTTGTTTTTTTTTTTAGGTGCGAAACAGTGATTTCATAAAAGGTAAAACAATGTGTTATGTGTCACACATGGGGGCAAATTTAGGAATTCCATTTAAGGGGATTGAAATTGAATTGTAAATTTTTTATAGATTAAAATATAATTTTATCATGTATTAATTTATAATTTCATCATTTTTAAGAGATTAAACAAACACTTTTTACATTTTAAGGACTAAAGTAAAATTTTATCATTTATAATGAAACTAAACTACAATTTTTTCATGTCAAGATTGTTTATCTGCTTCTTTACATTCACCTCTGATCACGTACATGATGAACCCACCATATAATATAACAAGATCACTCTTCAAGAAAGAAAAACTAACATTACTTTTCTAAATAATTATTTAATTTACATTTTTATAAGGCTTAATTAATAGAATAAGCAACACTCAAACTATATCATAATTCCTTAATCATTATAATATCGTTATTTTCGTTAAAAAAAACACTTTGTCGAAACTATTTTTTTGAAAACGGAAAATCAACTTTTGAAAACGAAAAGTTGGGAGTCGCCACCAATCGTTTTTAATAGGGCATGATTGGATCACCTTAAAACACGGTCGTTTTTAATAAATAAATAAATTTTTCAAAACGACGATTTTGGTCTGCGAAAATAGAAAATCGGTTCGGGAGTCAGTTACGTACGAGGAAGGATTAGCACATTCGACACGCCCAAAATTGGTACTTAATTGATTATTTAGTGTCTTAATGTCGAAAATTAAAGATTTAGACAGAGTTCAAAACGCGATCCTCCTTTTATTGGCTTTTAAAACATTTAGGTAAGTCAAATGTGTATTAAAGATCATCTCACCTCAAGGTAAAACATTACATCCAGTACGTTAGGACACAACATTTTTCTACCCTGTGAGCTTGCCTTTAAAACGGGCGTTTTAGCCTTAAGAGGATATTCGAATATTCAAAACAAACAAAGAAAGTGAAACCCAGTACGTTAGGGCACGATTCTTCGAATTCTTTAAATACCGAACATTGCCTTTATTTTGAAAATTTTTTAGAGTGAACTGGTAAGAGGATATTCGAATATTCAAGACAAACAAAGAAAGCGAAACCCAGTACGTTAGGGCACGATTCTTCGAATTCTTTAAATACCGAACATTGCCTTTATTTTGAAAAATTTTGAGAGAAGATCAATGGATAAATGAATTAAGGACATATATTTTTTTAAAAATGATGATAATAGACAACATGAAAAATAATAATAGGAGAATAATGCTAACCATATATAAATAATAAAATAATAATAATAGTAATTAATAGAAATAATTAATAAAACAACAGTAATAATAAATACAATAATGTAATAAACATTGTGCTAATAGTATTAATAATAATATTAAAAACATGATGATAATAACAAAAAGTATATTGATGATAACATTAAATATGAGGGATAATAGTAAAAAAAAATAAATTGGAATAACAATGTTAAATTAGTAATAGTGAGAAATAGTAAATAATAATTTGATATAAAAATGGTAACCGATAATAAACAATGGTATAAAAAAATAATATAATAAGTCTATGTATAATAGAAATTTATATTTAAAATAATTAACTTCGCTTAAAAATATATTTATTTATTTATTTACATAATAAATATATAATAAATAAATAATATAATAATATAAAACATAACTCAAATTAATTAAATTAATAGAAAATAAAAAAAATATAAAAATAATGAGAATAAAGCTTAAATTAATTAATTTAACAGTAAAATAACAAAAATAAAAAAAGGGGTTAAATTGAATTAAAAATGAAAACTTTGGGGCCAAATCAAAAAGGAAATAAAATCAGAGGTAAACTCCATCTCTTTCCTTTTTTTCCGTTTGTGTAAAGAAAAAATGTGAACGCCAAAGTAAACAAAATTGAATAATATAAAAAGTTACCTTAAAAATCTGATTTGTATTCTCTTTGATTTCATATGTATATTCTCTAAAAAATTCCCCCTCACAATAGTTTTCTATGGCTTTTATAGCCAAATTTTACAACTTATAACAAGTATGGTGATGGAGTTAGTGGAGGTGATGGAGGTAGTGGATGATTTAGTAGGATGATAGAGTTAGTGGTCGGTTTAGTGGGGTGCTTAATTTGAGTTGGTTTGATTGGGCCCGGCCAGAAATTTGGTCCTGCACACTTCAATAAACAAAAACCTTGTCATGTGGAATTTTTATCTATATTATTATTTACATGAAATTAAATATACGTGTATTTAAATTAAATTAAATTATTTTTTATTTTCATTCTTCTTCGAACCATCCACGTTGGTTTTTTTTTTTCGTTCTTCATTGTTTCTATCTTTTTTTCTACTCTCTTCCCCCATAAAATTTTCACATTATTTTTTTTTTCATTTCAATAAAATTTGCGAGTTTTCCCATCCCCCAATTTTTTTCCTTTTTACATTTACACTAAAAATTCTCTTTTTTCCATTTTTGCTACCGTAAATAAAGGGAGGAAGGGAGGTGAAGGTGAAGGGGGAGAGAGAGAGAGAAAGACAGAGGAGATAGAAAAAAAATATAATATTAAATTTGAATTAAATTATTATTTAATATTAACTACTTTTTGATATTATTTAAAATGACACGTGTTAACTCTGGATTGAATGAATGATTTCTTTTTACAGAAATAATGGTAGGAATTCATAACAATTATGGAATTATAATTTAATTACATGATTCAATTAAAAGAAGTTTAAGTAGAAAGTGGTATCGGATTAAGCTTAGAAACATAAAACCCATTTGAAATGGCCACTAAAGCCTGGGGTGGTGAAATTATGGGGTTTCTCATCGCTCCCAAAGCCAAAACCCCAAAAACAAAACATTAACTCTCACAGTGTTCTCTCAAAATTGGTACAAATTTCTCTCCATATTTACTATAAAAATTCTCATCAAAACTTATTTTTGCAACTACATCTTGTCGCCCAAAATAAAAAGTTTTTAGTACTACATCTTTAATTGACTTATCAAAACAAGGATACAAAGTCCTTTAAATAGGCTAAGTTTAAAAGGTTAAAATGACTAAAATATCCTTAAAATAATAAGAGTTTGATTGAAAAAAGATAGCAGAGTTTAACTAGGTGAAGAAACTTGATTTTTGTCAAGAACACGTCACAATATCCCCATTCGCGTCGTCATGATGCCGTCCATGGTTGTAACGTCGAGAAATTTCTCATCATAACATCATTGGCTGACTTTAGTATTGTGATACTAAAATTCTTGTGTCATAATACAAGTTGTATTAAATATCTACAAACTATATGATAAATATAAGGCACACCCCACAAAGTGTATATAGTAGAAATCTTCATTATTAAAGTTATAATGGTGGTTGAAGTTGGTTTCTAATTTTGGATATGAAATGTTAAACCATTCATTAAATGATTGAAAACTTATGTTAGTTTTCCAATTGCAGCCAAAGTATTCCTCACAAGTCAAAAGCAAGCCAACAACCCTTTTTCATTTACCCTTCAACTAACCTAAACCCAAAAATTTAATCTAATTATTTCTAATCAGATTCAATTTAATTTAATTATGAAAAGTTGATAATTTAATTTCATTCAACTCGAATTCAAATTAATTCGAACTTAAATTAAGTATATTTTTTAGAAAAATAAAATTAATAATTTATCACAATATTTTGATTCTGTTTTATTTGAAAATTCTAAAAATATTTTCCGCTCATTATTATTTTTATTTTTTCATTATTTTAAATCCTAAAAGTCTAATTAATTTCTAGTTATCCCACAAATTTTAAATTAAATAATTTTATTTTAACAAAAAAATATTTATAATGACAATTTTAAAATAAACTAAATAATAACTTTTTTTCAACTTTTTTTATGGTTTTTATATATTGGATTATAGGTTAATTAATTTCAATTTATTATATTTTATAATTATTAATTTTATAATATATTTAAACCAATTAATAATTCCTGTACTTCTGTTTTTAAAATATAAATACAAATAACTTGAATTTAAAATAATCGGATTCAAAATAATAAGGCTATTAAATTAAACTCAAATCTAAACCTGAAATGACAATAATTTGAAATGGTTTGAACCCAAAGTGACCAAAACTTGAGATGACCCGAACTCAAAATGATTCGATTTCGAAACTAATTTTACTAGAAATAACTGAATATTTCTAAAACTCGAATTAACCATATCAAGATTCATCCAACCTGCCCAACTCAGAGGTCTAGCATAGTTTTTATTTTGTATTGGTTCAACTGTTCCTAAGTACTGAAGACAAGTTTAGTAAAGATATCCAACAAAGTGGTAGGAATAACAGCGAGCAACCATGTATTGACTAAGAGATTCAGGTTATTTGACTAAGCTATCCACACTCTTGTTTAGTTGGATTACTTTGAATAGAGGAAAGGTTATAAAAATCTTGAAATTTGTTGTATTAGAATATTAATTATGACTACTATGTTAACCAAACATGGGGATTTTTTTACTTTCATACGTATTTATTTTCCTGTGATTTTAAGTTTATTAATAAATGAAGTATTCGAAGCAATGGGCTAATTAGCAGTTTACTCTCGTACTTACGCTATGGAGTGTTTGTGTGCCAGACATTAATTTGCTCCTAATGGCGTGTGAGTCATAAAAAAAATATTAGGGTAAAACTATTAATAAGTTTATGTTTTGGTCACACTTAACTTCAAAAGTTATAAAATTGTCACCGAACATTTTGAAAGTTTTTCATTTAAATCACTAGGCTATTAAAATTATTGTTGTATGATCTTCTCTATTCACACCACCTAAACCAATGGAAAACTCTTCTTCCCATTCTCTTTTACAGTTCATTTTTTTTCATAAACCAACTTTGAACATCATAGGTATGTAAATCAAAATCCGAACACCTTTTTCAATCTCCGACACTAACCGTTATATCGAATTGAATTTAAAATATGTTTTTCTACTCGTTGATAGTATTGATCCATCACACCGATCATCACTTGGAGCTTGATGGCTAGACTTTAAAGAAAAATTAACAACATATGACTTAAATAGAAATTTTTGAATAGTTTATTGATCATTTTGTAACTTTTTAAAATTAAATGATTAAAATATAAAGTTACTAATAGTTTAATAATTTTAAATGAGGATGAGGTTTTTGACTTAGTGGGAGGGATACATGGGCTTGGGTTGTTGGATTATATAGATTCAACCAATGTAGAGCGTGGCCAAACTCTCCTTAACAATTCATTTTTCTATATTAGGGGGCGCTCTAGGTTTCAAGACTTGTACGGCGCCGTGCTTGCTTGGACAAATGGATGAAACAAAGCTTATCACCACCAACTTATAATAAGATTGTTAACTTTGATTTCCGATTTTTTTTTTTAATCCATGGTAGTTTTAGAATTAGGTGGTTTTTAAAATTTGGTCCTTAGAATTTAAATTTTATTAAAATATGATGATATAATATTCTGAAATTGTGTCATGTTATTATCAGAAAAAAATTATTTTATATATATTTAGTTTTTTTAGATTTTATATAATTTTAAAATTTTTAAGTGATGAAGTGATATAATTTTTAATCTAGAAAAGTTGTTAAGTTCTGAACTAATTTGAATAAAAAAATTTAGGGATCAAATTATTTTTTTTACTAAATTTAAAAACTAAATATTACTTTATCTTTTTTATATTACTATTTTATAAATACAATTAATATTTTAGTGATAAATGTTTTATAATTTTAGCTATTTATTTTAGGTGAAATACTACTTTAATATTATATTAGAGTAAATGGATCATTTCTCTATAATATCTCTGTTATAATAAATTTTTTAATTGAATTAATATTACTTATCAATGGAGTAGGAAAATTACCAAAATCCTACTAATGCATTTTTTTAATATTATTTTAAACCAATAAAAATTTAAACACGATAATCTAACTTAGATATGTCTTAATATGTGAATTAACAATAATCTAATATTTTGAGAAAAATAAATAAAAGGATTTTTTTTAACTTGTTTTAAAGAGATGTTATATTTTTACTAATTTTTCTAATTTTAAGTTAAATTTATAACAATTATTCTTTATATTGTGACCAGATATTTTAATAATTATGTAATAATTATTTTTTTTACAATAATACTTTATACAACTAAACGGATTTTTATTTTGAAAAGGCATAAAGATAAATTTAGTATTTATTGTTTACGTTTTTGTCAATAATGTTAATTTTTTAAAAGTTAAATTTAGCCTTCAACCTTTTACAAAAAGTCAAATTTGACCACTAACCTTTCAAAAACGAGTTGAATTATTTTTCTAATGGAAATATTAATTAAAATGTTAAATTTTTAAACATGATAAACTGCATAGCAATTCATGTATACTAGTCTTGTTTTTTGAATTTTTATGAATTTTTAAAATCTTTTTTGAATATCATTTTTTTATTTTTAAATTTTGTTGACTTGATATATAAGACAAATAATGTCATATTATTATGAAGTATATGTGGATTGTCACATAAGTTTCCACGCTAACATCATTAAAAAATTTTGTGTTTTAGCCAACATTAATTAAAAAATAATTTGACACTTTTTGAAAATTAATGACAAAAGATATAAAGGTTAAGAGCTAAATTCATTAATATGCCTTTTCAAAATTAATACTAATTTAAAAGCTAATTTTTAATTTCAAAATTAAAAAAAAAAGTTGCATTTAAAATGTTGGTTGAGAAAGTTTGCTAGTGTAGTTTTTCAATTCTATAAGCAAGGTTGAATAAATAACAAATATTTATTTAATTTATTTTAATATTTTTTTAAGGAGACATGATATCATTTCATCCTTGATTATGTAGTTTTTTAATTTCCTTAGCAATATTTAAAATAAAATCTAAAATATGATTATTTAATTGTAAAAATAATTACACCAAAAACATGTTGTTTTTTCCGTTTGTTTTGTTTTTTATTTTTTAAGATTGTTTTGGCCACTAAAAATTAACTATTTTGGCGGCCAGAAGCAACCCTACACATAATCTATTTTATTTAGCCTTAATAAGGAGAATGTAATAGAGGGAAGAAGCAGCCGTCAAGTCAACAACATAAGCTGTTCAGCTATTTTGCCGTGCGGTGCGGTTATGAAGTTTAGGTCCGGTCCCGGCTGCCCTCGTGTTTATAATTAATTGGGCAGACATATTTTGTAAGAAGGGATTGCGGCTATTTGCCTATGTTGTTTACCAATGTGGAAATCAATCATTTCATATAGGTGGTCGAATGGATCCGATTAATTTAAATTAATATATTTTTTAAGTAAAAATAAAAATATTAAATTGATTTTTATTCAATTTAATTGTTTCGTATCAATTCTTGAGTTAATATGTTTAATATCCTTCTCCAAATCGATATTTCTATTGATTCTCAATTCTATTGATTCAACCAAATAGTCTAGTTTAATTTAAACAACGTTGGTGAAAATCACACGGTGCTAACAAGCTATTTTAGTTTGATTTAAAAAAATTAAATTTGATTCACTAAATATTGAATAAAGCTCGAGCTATATTCGAAATAAGTAATATTCGACTTAAATAGCTTATTAGCCTTTTTGAAATTTTCATTTCTAATATATATTTAAAATATTATTATTAGGCTCAGTTTGTTTCACCGAAAATGATTTTCGAAAAATGATTTTTGGAAAATTATTTACTTTTCTGGAAAAAGCTAATATTTTCTAGATGAATCTGTGTAAAATATTTTCTGTTGTTTAGTAGATTTCTTAAATAATTTTTATAAAAATTGTTTTCAATTAAACAAACATACATTTGAGATTTTCTTATTTTTTATTGTTTAATTGAATTTATTTTTATCTATAATTTTATATTTTACATTGTTTTTGCATATATTAAAAATATTATGTTAAATTCAGATTCATTGCAACATCATTTTTTAATTACATGACTACTAAGTGAGTATTTTTTATTTAAAAATGTGACATCAACAAATTTGACAAAACAAATTAACGATGTCAACAATTAGGCTTGATTTTCAAATTTGAAAAGTAAAGGGACTAAATTCTTGAAAATAAAAGTACAAAGACTCAATTACAAATCTGTGAAATTTACATAGACTTATGATATATTTAAACCTTTATACTATAAAAATTTATTATTAATATATTTATAATTGTAATAAATAATTATTATTAAAATATTAATATTGAATATTTTTAATAATATGTGAATAATATTATTTAAAATTATTATTTTTAAAATTTATTATTAAAATAAAATTAAAATATTAAATAATTTATAAAAATAATAAATTATATCTATTATATTAATAATTTGTTATATGACTAAATATAAATAATTAAATATGTAGGTTTAATAATATTGAAAAATATAATATTTTAAATATTTTTAAAAATAAAAAAATTATTATCAATATAATAATATTAAGCTTGATTTAAGTTAATTTTTATATAAAAATAAAATTATCTATAAATGAGTTTTTTTCCCCGGAAAATGACTTACGCTTTTCAAAAGGGTAAGTTATTTTATAAGAAAAATGACTTATTTTACCTTGACCTGTAAATCATTTTCTATTGACTAAATTATTTTCTGTGAAACAAACACAGGAAAATACAGAAAATATTTTTTGTAAAACCTTTTACATGTAAACAAACGAACCTTAAATTTGTATTATTGTTCTTAAAAAATATTATTAACTTTATGCTTAATTATTGAATTAAACTTGAATTTAAAAACATACAAGTTTAATTAAAATTTAGTTCGAACTTAATTATGAAAATCGACAAGAATGAGTTAAATAAATATTAAACTTTAAATCAATTGTACCCTAACTTTTTGTACTAATCCACCAAATGTGATAAATTTTTTCATCCACTACCTAAAAGTTTATAATAAAAAAAACCTCTTCAATCCTTCGCAAATTTGAAATTGAGCAAATTAATCCTTCTAAAAAAATTGAAGCAATGTAATCTTTGTCAATTTCGAAAGTGAGCAACTAAAGACAATTAATCATTACATTAATGTTTTTCGTCAATTGTACATAATTTTGATTGGTATAGTAATAAATTTAGCCTACAATGTTTACATATTTGGTCATTTTAGTCTTAATTCTAAAAAATTCAACAAATTCAGCCTTAACATTTACATATTTACACAAATGTTGCAGGATAACTTTGCTAAATTAAAATCAAATTGACAGAACGTGTAAATTTTAGGGGCTAAATTTATTATACTGATAAACCGTAATTTATACATATTTTTACCCCGTGCTTAACGCATTTTATGGATGATTTTTCATAAAAATTGGTGAATTTGATGCTCCTAATACTTTAATTTCATGTTTTATACTTAGGAAGCATAGGAGAGCGAAAGGAATAAGAAATGGACCAAAAACAGAGAAAAATAAGCCAAAGTACGAATTCAGCACGGGCTGGACCTCCTCACACGGGCAAACCACACGGCCGTGTCAATTTGGCAGATTCGAACCACGACTCACACGGGCGTGTCCCTGCCAAGCCCAAGTTGAGTCCAATTCGAAAAAAACCAATTTTGAGGGCTTCTAGGCATTCTAAAACCTACAAATACACCATAGAGGAGAAAAGTAAGGGGACACAGAGGGAGGAAGGAAGGAATTACTTAAAGGTAGCCGATTGATCCATCTCAGAAGACTAATTCATCATCAAGACTGAAGATCTCCCTTCAATTTCCCTTCAGGAGTTTTGGATTTTCTTTATGTTTTGTATTCATTATTCTTCTGAGATGTTTTCCGTTTTAGTTATGAACTAAATCCCTTAAATACCTAAGGGGGATGAAACCTAAAACGAATCTTGTTGTTAATTTCTGAATTGTATGATAAATATTTAACTTGTTCTTAATTATGTGTTCTTAATTCTTGTTTTGATATCTCAGGATACTGATTCAAGATAAGCTCTTATTCAGAGGAGGAATAGACTCTATCTAAGAGTACATTTGTCATAATTAAGCGGAGTTGATTGCGCGCCTAAAGATAGGGTACAAGATTTTGCCGGATTAAGGTGACACCTAATAAGGGGATCCATAGATCGAGTTAATGCAACCCTAGGGCATTAATTAGAGAAAAATTTCAATTATTCAATTTAAGGATTAGTCGTTATTAGTATTGAATAAAGATAATAACATAACTTAGGGATATCTACGGAACAAGTTAAATGAATAAATCATCCGATTCAGAGTCAGAATAACAAGTGAAGTCTAGATGGATTTTTCCTTAGGTATTGTCTTAATTCAATCGTTTTCCAAAAGTAATCCCCCAATTCTACTTTATGTGAATTCTTAGATTAGTTAATTAGTTAGTTAAAACAAAACCACCTTATTCTTAGGCTAGATAATAAAAAGACAGTCATTACTAGTACTTTCAATTCCTTTGGGTTCGACAATCCGATCTTGTTAAAACTATACTACTGTTCGATAGGTACACTTGCCTACGCGATAATAGTTAGTTTCAATGACGATTAATTATAAATATTTAAAACTTACCTGTCACGAAAATCGCGATCATATACCAATCAAATAATATACAATTGACGAAAAGTATTATTTTGAAAGTATTTTTATTTTTTATATAATATTATTTTTAGAATAATTTTATTTATTATATTTTATAGTGATAAAATTCAAATTCAAAACATGAATATTTTTAAATTTTAATTTTACCAATTTAGTCAAAACCACATTTAATTTTCATATTATTTTTTTTACAATTTTTTTCATCTAATGTTATAATACAAATTAATAAATTTATTAATTTATTAATTTATTTTGACAAAGAGAGAGAGAGAGTACATTATGTATAAACTAGAGATGCTATATTTTCATTTTATTCATGCAAGCATATACGAAGAAAAGAAGCATTTTCCGATCCCCTTTGCCTTTCCTAAAAGGTTACGTTTTCCAATTGAACAACGAAAACGCCTCTCTTCATTTAAAGGTTACGTTTTCCAATTGAACAACGAAAACGCCTCTCTTCATTTAAATGCAATCTTTGACCTTACACTAAAAATAAATATTATACTATATAATTCCTAGAATACTAAACCATACCCATTCATTGTTTGATTTTATTGGGAACCAAAAGAAACCAATTATACTTAAGAAATCTAAAGACGAGAGAAAATGGAGAGGGTGAAGGAATCGGAATCGGAGCCGGCGTCGTCGTCGTCGGCGGCGACGGGTAAATTGGAAGAAGAAGTTGGGAGGGTGATGGATCAAGCCAGGGAGTTGCACGAATCTGGAGCTTCGCTTTTATGGAAGATTTCAAACGAGGAGCAATCTCTTCGCCAAAAAGCCATTTCTCTTGAATCTTCTATTCGCCGTGTTCGTTCTTCAATCAATTCGCTTATATCTAAAAAGCTTTTGGATCCTAAGTTCGCTCGCAAGGTAAAACTCCTTAACCTGTTTTGCATGTTCCTTTTTCTTATCATTTCTGTCTTTTAATTGTTTCTTTCTTTCTTTATTTTTTTGGATCTGAGAAACAGCTCGAAGAGGATTTACAGAGAGCCAGCTCCATCCTAACAGATGGAGAAGCCGCTGCTTTTCTTCCTGCTGAAGCTCAGGGTATACTTTGACACTTGCTTGTTCTCTGTCTCTTTCTTTTTAAGTGATTTGATTTCCTGTAGTTAGATGTAGCGATTAATTATTTGTAATTGATATGGCAGGAAGGTTTCTGAGGATGTTTCTGGGGCCAATCAATGTGCGAGCATCTCGTAAAGAAGTCCAGTTGAAAGTTAAGGAGGAATATAACAGCTACAGAGTAAGCATCACTTCTCCTTTACTCTTTTCTAATTTTTATTCGTTGATTGTCTTTTGGTTTGCATATGAATATATTCTTTAATTTAACGATAGCATGCTATTTCCCTCGTATAGAAATTCACCAAATTAATAGTAGGACTTATCAAATTCAAGAGTTGTTTGTGAATTTTTATTAGACAGAAAATTGGGAATTTTTGAAAATTGAAGTATTTATGTATGCTTTCTCTGTACTGTCTTCCTTCAACAGGATAGGACTGCCTTTCTGTTTCTTCTTTTCCCGTTAACTTTGCTTATTTTAAAATCTTGGATTTGGGAAGGATGCTTGCCTGCATTTCCAGTTCAATTGTACGAGGTATTATAAAGGTTACTTAGATTTGGTTCACTTGTTGCTGATTTAAGGCAGAGTTATATTTCTGTGAATTAATGCTGAGTGTATGATATGTAATTGTCAGGCATGGTTGTTGTTCCTTTACACTGGTTTGGCTATGCGAGAGAACATATTGCGAGCAAATGGAAGTGATATTCGTCCATGGTAATTGCATCCCTTTTTTTTTTTCTCAAATGTTTTCTGAAAGCAAACTTGTACATGTTTATTTTGTTGTGTTGTTCCCTGAAAGCAGACGTGTAACTGGAGAGTTGGTTAGAGGGAGGTAGATTTTCAGTATGATAATGTGATAATGTGAAGTTGATGTTTCTTTAAGTTTTGATTGGTGGAATCAATCCTTTTGGTTGTTTCTCAGAGGACATTGAAAGGAAATGGTGTCTATGTTAAATTCTCCTTTGGTTACCCCATCATCACAACTGAGTTTATGTATTGGTTGTAACTTGTAACCATTTTCTTATGTTGTAGATGGCTTATCTGTATGTTATCCCTAACTTAGTTGAAGAAAAATAACTTTTTGTAGACATATTAATGCCTAGAGCACTCTCTTATTGCACATTTCTTATGTTGGTTATGTTGCCGGATTTGCGTGAGAGACCATGGAGATTTGGCTTGCTTGTGATTACATACTAGCATTTTACTCCAATGGCATCTTATTTATCCATGAAAGCTTTATGTGGATCATCTGAAATTGTTCAAATCCATTTAATCTTGTGGATCTTCTTTTTGCGGCTTACAACAGCCTGTGAGAACAATTATTGCCCAGGTTATGGAATGTGTATATGTTAGTTGAAAATCAATTCTAGAACGTATAAATTTTCATTCTTGACGTTCGTCTGTAGTTTGTTTGTGTACATAGTATTTTCCTGGTATTGATGACCATTATACTTTCGCAGGTGGATATACCATCACTATTGTGCTATGCTTATGGCCCTAGTTAGTCTCACTTGGGAGATTAAAAGACAGCCTAATTGCGCTCAGAAGCAGGTCACTGCTGTGCCATTGTACACTAATTAATTTTATTATTTTTATAACTTGACTAACCATGTGTTAAACCCCTGTGCAGAGAGGTGTAGAACTTTTCCTTCAATGGGCTATGATGCAAGGAGTTGCCATGCTTCTTCAAAATAGATATCAGCGTCAGAGACTTTATACTCGTATTGCCCTTGGAAAGGTGTTATCTTCTTCCCGCATAAGCAATGGCTATTATGCCTCCATGTCAGATCCTTAAAATTATAGAGAATCAGTTCTAAATGCAAATATTTTATTGTTGTTTCCAGGCTAATAGAATGGATGTTGTGTGGGGAGAAACGTCTGGTGTAGACGGCCAACTGTGGGTTTTATGTCCAATTCTTTTCGCTATGCAGGTAATGCAAGCTAACTTTTGATTAATTGCTGAGAATATGTGACTGGACGAAATCCGTTTTATGATATTCTTTTTACCACTAAAAGGGTGTAAAACCTTCAGTTGTTGTGAACATGGTTATAGGGGTTTGAGGCATATGTTGGACTCCTATTGCTCAAGACAGCATTCGTTGGAGTTGTTACCGAATGGCAGGTAGGTTTTCTCTTAGTAAACAACATATGGTTGTATGTGAACTTGAAAAATGGTACCAATAATGGAAAACTGGGTTTTGGCAGGTAATTTGTTGTGGGATACTTTTGGTTTTGATGGCTGTTGGGAACTTTATAAACACTATACAGACACTCGTGACAAAATCAAGGTTTAAAGCAAAGATGAAAAGATCAAAGAGCAAGCCGGAGTTGGATTAGAATGTCCTTTATTGTTAGGTAAATCTTACATAAACATGTTTGTTAAGTATACTTCATATGAAAATTAGTTGAGTGGAAGCAAGCAACGCCTAGATATTCTTTCACCATTTTGAACTCTTTAAGAAAATGGCAAGTCCAAGGCTTGGCTTCTGTTTTTTTTTTTTTTTCTTTGAAATGTATTTTTGTAAGGTATTTTTATTTATATAAATTTTGATTTGTTAACGAATCTGAGATATTTAATTCGTGTTATTGTTCGCATTGCTTTATTGTGTAGTGTTATATTCTCAAGTACATTTAGTTGTAATCTTACTGAAAGTTGGTCCCCTAGTTTTCTGATATTCAAATTTATGGCCATCTCCAGGCCACTGTGGACAGTCCACAGCTCGGCCACAACACTGATTGCTTTTGGGATATGCTTGATGACCTAGTTTCAATTGTGATCGCTAATAACAGCTTTAGCTTTTGCAATAACTCTTAATATTTAAGGGTTAAGGATTCGTAGAATCATCCCTTGCAATGTCCTGAACTTTTTGTCCAGAAATTGTCAAGAAATGTCCAAATGCCTGTCTTATCCCTAAAATCACATTCAAGACTTGATACGGATACTACGGGTGACTTTTTTTTTAAATTATCAGTTTCGTAATTGTATTTATTGATATATCTTTGAGTACTTCAAAACTGAGGATGATCACGATGCACCCCTTCGAATCATATTGCAGATTTTAAGAAAATGAGAATCAAATTAATTCGAAATTGAACAAGTGTGGGTTTTGGGAGAGAACATTTCGTTATATTTAAGAGACTTTTACTTGGATGAGACTTAGATTTTTTATAATTAATTTTTTATAATAAAAAAATAAATTACATTATAAAAAAGGATATAAAGAGTAATTATGGAAATTAACTTAAAAATTTATCTAAAATAATGATATAATGTGCTATGTTAGCGACAGTCAATAATATAATAACCAAAATATGACAAATCGACCATGTGACTATGTTACCTATATTATATATCCAGGGAATGCTAAACCGTACCCTTTCATTGTTAGATTTTATTAGGATAACCCCCTAAAAACGATTTTACTCGAAAATTCTAAAGACGAGGAAATGCAGAGGGCGAATGAATCGGCGTCGGCGTCGGCGTCTGCGTCTGCGTCGGCGGATAAATTTGAAGAAGAAGTAGGGAGGGTGATAGAGCAAGCCAGGGAGTTGCACGAATCTGGAGCTTCGCTTTTATGGAAGATTTCAAACGAGGAGCAGTCTCTTCGCCAAAAAGCCATTTCTCTTGAATCCTCTATTCGCCGTGTTCGTTCTTCGATCAACTCGCTTGTATCTAAAAAGCTTTTGGATCCTAAGTTCGCAAGCAAGGCAAAACTCCTTAACCTTTGCATGTTCCTTTTTCTCATCATTTCTCTCTTTTAATTATTTTATTTTGTTTTGGATCTGAGAAACAGCTCGAAGAGGATTTACAGAGAGCCAGCTCCATCTTAACAGATGGAGAAGCCGCTGCTTTTCTTCCTGCCAAAGCTCAGGGTATACTTTGATACTTACATGTTCTCTGTTTGTCTCTTTTTTTAAGTGATCTGATTTCTTGTCATTAGAGGTAGCGATTAATTAATTTGTAATTGGTATGGCAGGAAGGTTTCTGAGGATGTTTCTGGGACCGATCAATGTGCGGGCATCTCGTAAAGAAGTGCAGTTGAAAGTTAAGGAGGAATATAACGGCTATAGAGTAAGCATCACTTCTCTTTTACCCTTTTCTAATTTTTATTCGTTGATTGTCTTTTGATTTGCATATGAATAAATTCTTTAATTCAACAGTTGCATGTCATTTCCCTCGTATAGAAATTCACCAAATTAATAGCAGGATTTATCAAATTCATGAGTTGTTTGTGAATTTTTATTAGATAGAAAATTGGGAATTTGTGAAATTTTAAGTATTTATGCTTACTCTGAACTGGTTTTCCTTCAACAGGATAGGACTGCCTTTCTGTTTCTTCTTTTCCCGTTAACCTTGCTTATTTTAAAATCTTGGATTTGGGAAGGCTGCTTGCCTGCATTTCCAGTTCAATTGTACGAGGTATTATGAAGGTTACTCCTTAGGGTTTTGTTTAGATTTGGTTCACTTGTTGCTGATTTAAGGCGGAGTTATATTTCTGTGAATTGATGCTGAGTGTATGATATGTAATTGTCAGGCATGGTTGTTGTTCCTTTACACTGGTTTGGCTATGCGAGAGAACATATTGCGAGCAAATGGAAGTGACATCCGTCCATGGTAAATGTATCCCTTTTTCTTTTCCTAAAATGTTTTCTGAAAGCAAACATGTACATGTTTATCTTGTTGTGTTATTCCCTGAAAGCAGACATGTAACTGGAGAGTTAGTGTTAGAGCGGGGTAGATTTTTTACCGGTATGATAATGTGAAGTTGATGTTTCTTTAAGCTTTGAAGGGCGGAATCATCCTTTTGGTTGTTTTCCTGAGGACATTGAAAGGAAATAGTGTCTATGTTAAATTCTCCTTTGGTTACCCCATCATCACAACTGAGTTTATGTACTGGTTGTAACTTGTAACCATTTTCTTATGTTGTAGATGGCTTATATGTATTTGAAGAAGACAAATATTGGATAACTTTTGTATACATATTAATGCCTAGAACAGTCTCTTATTGTACTTTGATTAATTGTCTTGATTGCTTATGTTGGCTATGCTGTCGGATTTGCATGAGAGACCATAGAGATTTGCTTGCTTGTATTGACGACCATTACACTTCTGCAGGTGGATATACCATCACTATTGTGCTATGCTTATGGCCCTAGTTAGTCTCACTTGGGAGATCAAAAGACAGCCTAATTGTGCTCAAAAGCAGGTCACTGTTGTGCCATTGTATGCTAATTATTTATAACTTATTGCTGATTAACAATCTGTTAAATCCTGTGCAGAGAGGTGTAGAACTTTTCCTTCAATGGGCTATGATGCAAGGAGTTGCCATGCTTCTTCAAAATAGATATCAGCGTCAGAGACTTTATACTCGTATTGCCCTTGGAAAGGTGTTATCTTCTTCCTGCAACCCGCATAAAAAAAGTTGTTTCCTTTAATCGTTAATTATTTTTGCATAGTAGCTATAAGCAGTGGCTATTATGCCTCCATTTCAGATCCTTAAAATTATAGAGAATCAGTTCTAAATGCAAATCTTTTGTTGTTGTTTCCAGGCTAATAGAATGGATGTTGTGTGGGGAGAAACGGCTGGTGTAGATGGCCAACTGTGGGTTTTATGTCCAATACTTTTCGTTATGCAGGTAGTGCAAAGCTAACTTTTGATTAATTGCTGAGAATATGTAGACGGGTCGAAATTGGTTTTATGATGTTTTCCTTAACCACTAAAAGGACTAAAACCTTCAGTTGTTTTGAACATTGTTATAGGGTTTTGAGGCATATGTTGGACTGCTATTGCTCAAGACAGCATTTGTTGGAGTTGTTACTGAATGGCAGGTAGGTTTTCGCATCTCGTGATTTCTCTCTTTGATCATATATACCTGAAAGTATAAAGAATTAGTAAACAACATGTGGTTGTATGTAAACTTGAAAATTTGGATTTTGGCAGGTAATTTGTTGTGGGATACTTTTGGTTTTGATGGCTGTTGGAAACTTTATAAACACAATACAGACACTCATGACGAAATCAAGGTTTAAAGCAAAGATGAAAAGATCAAAGAGCAAGGCGGAGTTGGATTAGAATGTCCCTAATTGTTAGGTAAATCTTACATCTAGTTTTTTAGTGTCATTTTTTTTTATGTTTCCAGTGTCTCATATATGTTTGTTTTAGATGAGGCAAAGTGTTTGTTTTTGAAGTATTTTCATTTTCACAGGCAGTTTTACTTTATATGAAATACACTCTTTTTTTGGTGTGTGTTTAACCAAAATGTAAAGTTCAGTGGAAACAAGCAACGCCTGGATGTTCTTTCACCATTTTGTAAATGGCAAGCCCAATACTAGGCTTTTTTGTTTTTCTTTTTAATTTACGTAATTTTGTAAGATAGTTCTATATTTATATAAATATTGATGATTCTGAGATACTTGTTTATTAATTCATGTTGTTTTTCGCATTTTTGTCTAGTGTTATATTCCAAACATACATTTAGTTGTAAGCTTACTGGAAAAATATACATTTAGTTGTAACCTTACTGGAAATTGGTTTCCTAGTGTATCGGCATACATCTGCTTGAGAATCCTATGCGAGAAAGCTTACTGATTGCTCCGATGGCCGATGACCGAGTTTCCATTGTGATCGCAGATAACAGCTTCACCAACTGCATTTGTCACGGGCAGCGGAATTCTAGCCCCGTGATACATTGCCTGGGTTTCGCTCCATGAAGAGCTGTCCGTGTTAAGTTTCAGCCAACCACTACTCGGGGCTTGCCAAGAGACCGAGATAAAGCACTGTAGTGGTCTGCTGCTTATAGATAAATTGAGAGGGCAAAAAAAAAAAAACCCCCACCGGCTCCTGCAGTAGTTTTTACCGTAACAGTGTTCTATTGGGGGACTTTTCCCCAAAATAAGTGTGAATTACGTTGCAATATTTCCCAAAAGCATCATAAACCAAGGGATTGTAGGTCTAAGGTACCAGGTTTTGGATATTAGGATCACATGAAACAAGCCTTCGCAAATGGTGTCCATGGGTCAATAGTTTCCTAAAAGCCCATTACCTTTCATGTGAAGGCCTGTAAATTCAAGTCCAACTCTCAAGTAGAAAAACAAATTAAAAGGTTAAAGTACATGAGAGGTTCCTGTATTATTAGTCTCTGGATGAATTTAGTCTTTATGATATTAAAAAAGAATCAACTAAGTTTATCTTAATTTTTTTAAATAATTTCTTTCAATTTGGTACTATTTTATATTTTTTAATAGTAGAAACACACATTCTCCAAAATAAAGGTTAGCTATGATTTGTAAAAGCCACCGGCTCCAGAGTTTCTGCTTTTTAGTTGAAACTTCTTTTGGTTGGCATGACAAATTGTTAAATTTATTATTATATGTAAATATTTTTTTATAAATAAAATGAATAACGAAATAATTAGATACGTGAGAAGACAATCTTTCATAGCTATTTGGTCGGTAAAGGATACTCTTCATGCTATTAGGGCGTCGCCTTTTAAGTGTATGGTCACCATCCAACTACTTAATTTTATCCTTTTTAAGTTATAAGTTGAGTTTTGGGGGCTTAATTGAAAGTTCCAAAACTTTTGAGAACTCAATTAAAATTTTCAAAAAATTTGAAAGATTTAAATTTTTATTTTATTTTTAAGATGCTTAATGAGAATTGTTGAAAATGTTAGAGGGTTTAATTAAAATTTTCATAAGACTTAATTAGAAAAAAAAATAAATCTGTCCAATTAAAAATTAAATTTATTTTAAGATTTAATGATAATTTTTTAAGTGTGGGGCATTTTTTTTTTGGTACTATGTTTACAATACACATTAAATCACACTTAAGGGCGTGATTTCAACATAATATCTTAAAATTTTAATAACTTCAAACTCACCATTAAAGTTATTTTTTGGTAATACATTAAGTTAAGATTTCAATTACATCATTAATGTAACTATTACAATGACGATGATGATAGGAACCAAAGTAATATATGAAAAATTAGATCTCATAATTTTTATTTTTTTTGGTAATAAATAAGAGTTTAGCCATACGCTAAAACTACAGTAGTATTATTGGCCATCAACATTGTATGAATAGCGTGTTGGACATCTTTCTCCAATAAATCTCTCACATATGTCGGTAGATCCATATGAATAATCAATTGTTCCATTTCACTTCTAGTCTTTTTGCAATACGATCTGTCACCTTATCATTGTCCCTCAAAATATGTCGGAGTTTCAAGTTCCAATCTTTAGAACACCAATCATGTATTGACCTAATTTCGTTGTGATTACTGCTCACTGCTAACCTATTCTGTATAATGTCAATTAGCAAAACATTATCACGTTCTAGATCTCGTAATTTTAATTATGGTATGATTATAGTTTGACACGACATAAAGATATAGGGAAAGTGAAATGAAAATGAGGATTATGAAAATTATATGGCACCAAATTAGCTATTTAACATCTAATCTAAAATCCAGTGCAGCGAAGCAATGCTCATAGTCAGCAATAGCAAGCAATTGGTTTGTGACTATTTCTCAAATCAACAATTTGGTTGATATTTAGCAATCAGTCTAGTCATATGGAACCATAACTATAATATAATATATGATGAAGGTATTTGATCGATATTAAGTGCTTGGCTAGTATTATTTTCGTAATTTTATTAGTGACAATGTTTATATCAAGTTGAATTTCATTTAATGATTTTAACTTTTTAAATTAATTAATTTTTGTATAATTCATATATGACTCACACCCCAAAACTCATCAACTTCGAAAAAGTTAAATCCAATCACACTCTAAAATCGAACCTAATATTTTTAGGCAATAAGAAGACTATATCATAAGAGGAGTGCACAAATCAAGGTTTTTCCGATCTATAAAAATCCCTCTTCCTTTTAGAAGGGGACAAACTTATGCTTATTAGTATAAAAACTTCCCTAAGTGAACAAGTTTCATTTTCTCTACTCTCCACACATAGTATGAACCATTAAGTTATAGTAAATTATATTAACGGTTATTCAACTATGAAAAATTATAAAATAATCATCTAATTTTATTTTTATCATTAACTAATTGACGGTTTTAAAATCGGTATAACAGTAATTTTAACTCTCAACACTTATAAATTATATCGGTTTAATTTTAATTCTAAAAAAAATAAACCATCAACTTTTACAAATTTTTTATTTACTCCCCAAACCCATAGTACCCACCATATTGTATTATAACAAATTATAGAAATTAAAAATTAAATGATATTTATATTAATAAAATTAAATTTAAAACCACCTAAAAAGTATTATATTGTAGAAGGAAGGGGAACACGTGTAATGACCATTATCGTAATTGTAGCGCATGCCATGACAAATAAGGCGTGCAAAATGATTTAAATTTGAAGTTTATTAAATATAAAAAAAAAACTATTTTTTATTAAATAAAAAATAATTAATTTGAATAATTAATTGATTTCTAAACTAATTACTGCTATCAATCAAGATTTTTTTTATATACATATCAAATTATATTTATTTATAAATAAAAATTATACAATTTAATTGAAATAGTAAAATAAATTTTTTAAAATTTATGGTTATTTTTATATTTATTATAGTCTTTTAGTTTTTTATTAATTGAATTGATTTAAATAAAAATATTAAAAGTAGTGTGTTTTTTTCTTCATTTTCTCAATTTTAAAATAAAGCAAAAAAAAAAAATCTCAAATTTGTTTAGGATGCGTAAATTTTGATTAATAATTTAAATGAAATTAGTCAATTACATAAAGGAAATCTAAAAAGTTAATTCATAGGGCTGCAATTATTGAATACTTTTAGCGGGCCACCTTAAATTGGCCAAGTAGAACAAAAAAATCAGCACGTGCAATATATATATCAACAATTATTTTTATTTTTTTATAATATAAATAGGATATTTGATATTGTGAAATTTTATTACTCAGAAAAAACTAAATATAATATTTTAGAATATTGTGATAATTATTCTTTTTGATATTATGCATGTTTGTTTTACGTTTCGTGTTTGAGATTCATAATTATTCCTTTCAATAATGTTATCTTTAAAATTTGAACTTATATTCTCTCATTGGAAATACAATGTGATTTATCATTATGCCCAACCACTTATTGATATATTAAATATTTAATACTCAATATAATTAGTAAATATAACTATCTTTTGGGTTATTAAAATGGAAATCCAATAATAATTATCTCTGTAGATCTTCATTAAAAAACATGCTATATATATAATCTCAATTAAACTTTTATGCAAAATCAACTCAATTAAAGATAATTCCAATATGATTTCTATTTCATTTAATCATCCAAATAGCAAAAATTATTAAAATATTATTATTCATATCCAATTTTTTGAAATTATCATTTTTTGTTATCCATATTCATTTTTATGCCATAATTCCTATATTTTTTTATAAATTTGAAATTTAATTTTATATTTTAATTTTTATAAATTTAATCTCTCTTTTTTTAAGATTTTAAAATTTAGAACCAACTATTAACACTATTAAAATTATTTTATTAAATTTAAGTTCATTACAACGTTATATTTTTAGTTACATTGGTAATGAGTATTTTTTTTTCATTTCAAAATGTCACACCAACAAATTTAACCAATAAATTAAAAATTGTAGCTTAATTTTGAAATTTAAAATATAAATGAACTAAATTCTTATAAATAAAAACCAGAAGGACTAAATTTTAAAATTTTAAAGAGTATAAAACCCTATTGAAAAATTGCTTACGCATGTTTTCTATTTAAATTACTTTTACACGTAAATCACGCAGAAAATAGAAAAAGGAAAAAGAAAGTACCTCACTGGCTTCCCCTAGGAAGCTATTTCCATGGCTTCTTCTTTTTTCTCTACTTTTTAAATTGATTTTTTTGTCAGATTATGTTAATCATCACCATGGCTACTACAGTGTTGACTACCGACAGATCTAAGGTTTAAAAAAATGGTTGTTGGATTATGGATGTCATAAAGTTTGTCTGCTGGTGCCAATGTTGTTGGAACATCCCATCCATTTCTTCCTTTTTATTATTACCAACACTCTTCTTTTCATCTTCTTCATTCACCACTTTCGTCATCGCTTCCACCGTTTCTCCACCGACAGCGCTGACAGTTTCTTTAAAAGCAACTCAATCGCCGCTGTTTTATCCTCAACTCGCTGTTATCGTCGCTGTTTCTCTTCTTTTGTTTGCTATGGGATTCTTGTTGAAATTCCTTAAACGCCGGAAACACACGGCGGCGACTGGTCGGGCCGATGAAGAGAAGGGAAAAGATGGGGAACAAAGGGGTGTTAGGAAATTTAAATGGGATGAGATTAAGGATTTGACTAAAGGATTTTCGCGGTTGATCGGACAAGGTGGGTTCAGTAATGTGTACTTGGCTAACTGGTCGGGTTCTAATCTCGGAGCAGTTAAGATCCTTGTCGGAAATGATAGATTAAATCAAGTGTTTAAACAGGAACTGGACATTTTAACCAGAATCCGACATGAAAACATCGTTAAATTCCTCGGTTACTGCGATGATCAAGGTGCGTTATGCATTAGTCTTCGCTTTTTTTCTCTCTTTAAAATGAAAAGGTTTATATATGTTTTGGCCCCTGTATTATAGTAAAATTCTCATTTTGGTCGTTTTGCCTTCTACTTTCATTCTATCCATCACTTTAGCTCATTCGGCATTTCTTTTTTTTTTCCTTAAATCGAGTGGTTGTTTAAGTCAATCAAATCTAAACACGTGGAAGGCGAAAGTGAAATTCCCAAATTGAAAATTTTACTATTATAGAAAGGTTAAAGTGAGAATTTCATTATAAGGGATGAACACGTGAGGGTAAAAATAAAATAAAGAAAATAGTTGAAAACTCTTGTTTTAGACCCTATACTATAGTAAAATTCTCATTTTAGCTCTTTTATTGTTTTGCCAATCACTTGCCTCATTTACTTTCATTTGAGCCAATTAAATGCGAAGGTGAGAATTAAATTATAATACAAGGCAAAATGAGAATTCCATTATTGAATAAGGGATAAAGTGAACGTCACTACAAAGGGGCAAACCCCTGAGATTTCTTTTAACAGAAATGGTTGGGGGGGTAATGTGATGGATGAAATGAAAGTAGAGGAAGAAAACCACACGAAAATATAGTCAAGGGGCTAAAGTGAAATTTTCACAAAGTAAAGGGGCTGTTAAGCCAAATGAAATCTTTAGTCTTTTTGACATTTTTTGTTTTTTTTTTGTTTTTTTTGTTTACAGAGGAAGGTGCCATTGTGTTTGAATACATTTCAAATGGAAATTTACAAGACAAACTCCATGGAAATGAAAAGAATTTTCTTCCGTGGAAAACCCGAACCGCCATAGCTTTTCAGCTTACTGCAGCAATTGAATACTTGCACGAAAAATGCAGCCTGCAAATAGTTCACGGCGATATCAAAGCTTCAAACATCTTATTAGACGAGCGTTTCAACTGTAAACTCTGCGATTTCGGGTCGGCGAAGATGGGTTTCTCGTCGGCGGTAATGCCTCCGTCGTCGAGGACGAAGCAAATAATGGTAGGCTCACCGGGTTACACCGACCCTCATTACTTGAGGACCGGTATCGCTTCAAAGAAGAACGATGTTTACAGTTTGGGTGTTATTATTTTGGAGCTTGTGACTGGTCTGGAAGCTTTTTGTCCCGAAAGGGGACAACTATTGACGACAATGGTGGCGCCGAAATTAAGGGATATTGCGAAGTGTGGTAGGGCGGAGGAGACGGTGGCGGAAATGGTTGATCGGCGTTTAGGTGGTGAGTTTGATTTGGAAGAAGCAAAAGCTTTGCTTTTGATCGTTGAACTTTGTCTTCACCGGTCACCTACTGTTAGGCCTTCAGCTTCACAAATCTTGGAAATGATGAAGGATAAAATCGGTGCCGTTGATTCTCTGTTTTCGCCAACTAAAGGTTGCCGGTGTTGATTAATTACAGTGTTTTTGCGAAGGCAAGAAACAGGTCGTTTGAACAAGCAAAAAAAAAAAAACAGGGTATTGCCTGGTTTGTTTTGTCTTTAGATTAGATGATGATTTTTGTGGAGATTTTACTACTTTGTAAATGGTAAACATTAAAATTTTAGAACAAATGGTTTTTACTGAAAATTCGACAATGAATTGGATTTTTCTATGTTTTGCTGTACGTAACTAATATTCGATTTTTTCTCGAACCTTGATTATTGGTGTCAGACGAACAACAATCTTGTTTCGACCATTGAAGTATTTTTCAGACAGACATCGTTCTCCAAAAATGGTAAGTTAACAGCTGAAGTTACCCTGTTAACTTACAATGTTTTGGAAATTTGGGCTTAGTTTGCCTCTGCAAGGGTTTTAGAGTATGACTAGGCTCGTTTTTTCTTTTTTAATTTCTTGAAATGAAAACTCTCCGAATTATTCTTAAAGACAATGTTCTATACGTAACAAGCATTATTTTCCATTATTTCAATCCATTTTTCATCAAACAAGATACCAGATGTCGTGACCCCAAGATGACATAGTATCATATAGTTTGAATATACATGTCAAATATAACGTGCCCAGCTCAAGTACATAGGATCGAGGAGAATGTGAATGGAGCCCATTGCGTAGCTGGTTCGGGTGTTGAGTGGGGAACTATGTTCAGGACTTTGATAAGGTACATATATGGAAGATGTGCAATGAATACATCTTTTAGAATGTTACGAGACCCGCTGCTCAAGTAGTTAGGCACTGTTGGGTTGAAGCGAGCAGGTATAAGAAGGCTTTTAGTACAGAGTTGGAGCATGCAGGTTGGTGAGGGAGGCTTTGGGTGGCGGTTGCTGTCAAATGACTGGGTAATGGAGAATACGGGATGCTCAAGGGATGAGGGATGTGGCTATGCGGTATTGGGAGGAGGATTAGTATGGCCCATGTACTTTTTGCTGAGTTGCGAGCTGTTCTCGAGGGTTTAAGCTCAGCTAAGGCAATGGCCAAACCGATGGGAGTTTTTTCAATCCATAAGTATCTTACGAGCACAAATATCTTTTTTACATTTTAATGCTACCTAAGGGCAGCAAAGCTATCATTTTTGTTATAGTTAAACTTGGTCATCGTTAATGCTTTGCCTAGAGAGAAAAAAAAAACAGATGCAAATACCAAAACTACTGCATTCGAGTTCACAAAAACTAGAATGTTTATCCGATGTTTCACTAAATCAAAGCTAGAGCAAACATGTTAATCCAAAGGAAAAAAAAAACAATCATTTCATTGGAAAAGATACAAACTACCTCCCTCCTCCGATTTTCAGATATACCAGAAATAGCCCCTTTGTGGTGAACTGGCTCGATAATAAAAATTCAACCACGGTGCCCTTGCTTCTCTTTTAATACTGGATCCCTGAATTGAAACCCGAATGTGAGATAGGATTCAATGGTCTCGAGGGCAATAATTATAATTATCCTACATGGAAGATTCGAGTTTAACCTCTGAATATGATCAAGAATAAGGAGCCTTGGTCCAGGAGGTATTTTCACATCTCTAAGAGCACTGAAACAAATCATATGCAATTTAAAGACCATCAGAATATTTTATATTAATTAAAAAAGTTAAACTAAAGGTGAAAATAATCCAACTGCTTGCCTATCAGTGAGCAAAGGCAATGTGCTATCTGTTAACAAGCCTTTTTTGAAATTCTTCTCGTAGTTCTGCAGGCCGAGACTGTTTAACATGGATCTTGTTCTGTAATAATTCACATCCTCAACAGGTGGTTGAGAAAACTTTTGCCCCAACTGTATAATCACAAAAAAGATGCTGTTAAACAATGTTATTTGGATTTGGGTGAGTGTCAGATACAGGTATGCGCTGGACACGAGCATGTTCAACTTTTTCCACATATTGGGAGAGTCCTTGACGAGTCATATCTGCCATGCTCATGCCCAGATAAGCATCCGTAGCTATTAGATATGAAACTACAAACCGGCAGAGCAATATTTCAAAGTTAATGGAGGTAGACACTCTTGACAACAAATGATTCCGAAATTTTAGCAAGCCATGTTCTCGGTTTTTTGGTTTATGTATGTTCTTTCATGTTCACAGCTAGCAGAGCATATAATAACGTGGGTTGACAATAAAATAATGAGATACATGAGGCTAATGAGATAAAGCATCACCTGGAAAAGCCCGCCTTGCACAAGTGCGAAAAATAGACCAGAAGTGACCGCATTTGCAGCCTGATTCGGTCCACCCATGCCACTGACTAAAGAAAACATGGCCCCAGAACCAAAAGCTGCCGCCATGCTGCAAGATACAATAGTTAAGTTAAAAAGAAGTGTAAACATTAAGTACTATAGTCTAGCCATACAAAACAAACCGGTGAAGTCTACATTTATTTATTCAAACAACAAGCTTTGATCATCAATGCAATCTTCAGAATACCGCACACAAATATTGAACAATAATGAGACCACAATCTTAATTCTTAACATAGCTTAACATGAGCTATTTTCCCAGATAAGCCAGAAGGGAAATCGAGATTGGTTCCGAGAAGGCAAAAACCTTTAGAGTTTCCAGGTAAATTCAAGAAAACATTGCTTCGAAATTATGACCCGATGACAGACTAGAGGTATACATATTAACATCATCCCTTCTCAAATTCTCTGTTGATGAATCTAACCGTGCTACTTTTAGACCAAAGCAAGAGAGAAAACTCTTTCCAACTGACCAAATTCAGAAACAAGCAAGCAAAGATACCCTACCATGAACAACTTGTTAGATTGTAAAATTAGGAAAGCTAAGATTGTTTTGACCTCAAAGACTGACATCAAGTATTTCTCTGCTTCTCAACAGGGATCACATTGATTTGCGATTTGGACTAGTAGTGATTTCCTCTAGCTATAAACCAACAGAAAGTAAATGAGAAAAGATAAATAAACCGTGATTATAAAAGGACCTACCTAGATTGCACATCCTCTTTCCCTCTCAGTCTTTTCATAACACAAGATATGCCGGCATTAACACCGGTCATCGCTGCAAAGTTGCGAGCTTGTACCAAAGGACCCCCTGATAGAGCCTGTAATCAAAGCAAACATCTATCACATATATACACATATAACTAAAATTCATTTATCTACTAATAATCCAGTGCTGTTTAGAAAAACCCTTCAATGGTTTCAAGAAGAAACTAATGCTTTTGTTCTAAACAACAAGAAATTCAATTAGCTTGCACCATTTAAGAACCTAATTAAACCCAAAATAAGACTATCAGCATAAACCCAACACGAAGCATAGACCGTGACTTTGGGTTTTCAACCAAATTTGAAAAAGGACACGACCTGGGCTTGTTTGAAAGAAGCCATAGCTTGAGGATTTAGGGAAGCTTGAGGAGGAGTTTGAAAAGAGGACGAAATATCATTGGTGAGGGTACCCATTAAAGCACCGATAGCAGCGCCCTGAGCTGCGCCGGTGGTGGTTACAACAGTCGCCTCCACTGGCAAGGGTTGCTTGGATAACCAAGCCCTGAAACCATTCTCCACTTCCTTGAACTTAGCTTGCAATTGCTGCAGAGGGTTTTGTTGCTGGGGCATCGAACTAGGCACCATCGTGCCTTGCTTTTCTTCTATACGCACCATTTTCGCTAAGCTTTTTTCAGTGTATGATTTGATTTGATTTGATTTGATTTGAGAGTGTATAACTGAAGAAGAAGGTCTGGGAATTGGCGCTGGTAGTGGTGCCTCTCCGATGTTGCCGCCGAAAATGGATATGGGATTATATTAGGTGGGTATGCTATAACATCTTTTCAGCCCATAGTATGTACTAAACCAGTACGGCTCTGTTTGATAAAAATATAAATTTGAAAAAATAAGTTTTAAGTAAAAAAATACGAATAATTTTCTAAACGGGCCGAATTTCGAGTAAAGTTTTTATACCTCCCAACCCCAGTTTAAATATGTAAAAAATTTATTTATTAAGTTGTACATATGTTAGTGTTATTTAAGTATATATATATTTAAAATTTATTTTTAATTTATTGAGAAACATCTATTTGAACATTTTTAGTATTTTTGATGTATTATATATATTTTTAAAAATATATATAAAAATTAATACGGGTAGGCTGAGCCTGAGTTTTAACATTTTGATCTGGACTATGCTTGGGCCAAATCTTAGGCACATTTTTTGGGCCGGGCCTAAAATTTTGGTTGGGTTCTGCCCGAACCCAGCCTATGAACACCTCTAATTTAAATGTATTTGGGTCGGATTGGGTCGTTATTTAAAAAAAATAAAATTCAAAAGGTTAAAATATGTCATAAGTGTTCGTACTCTTTGAAATTTTGGAATTTAGTCTTTTTATTTTTATTTATAAAAATTTAGCTTCTCTATTTTCCAGATTATAAAATCCAGATCTAATTGGCTATGTTGTTACCATTTTTTTTTGTTAAATTCAAGTTAATTGCAACATCATTTTTTTAATTATATATTTACCAAGTGATTTTTTTTTAAAATTTCAAAATATCAAATCAACAAGTTTAACAAAAAATTAATAGTGTTAACTGTTAGACCTAAATTTTGAAATCTGAAATATAAATGGACTAAATTCTTAAAAATAAAAGTAGAAAGACTAAATTCTAAAATTATGAAAAATATAAAAACTTATGACATATTTTAACCTTTTTTTAGCTAACTTATTGTAAATTTTATTTTTGGGTTAGTGTACTATTTAGGGCCTTAACTTGATAAGTCTTTCCACATCAGGACTTGGATTTTTTGGTACAAGTTAGCTCTTGAATTTTGGGGTTTAAATTTTTTTTTATTCAAATTGATTTTTTAACTTGACAATTGTTTTCACATTGGGCTCGAATTAGAGTTGTTCAAGGGTCAAGTTGGGTAGGGTCAATTAAAAAATTAAGCCCGTTTTCTAGGCTTGGGCCCCACTCAAAAAATGGGCTTAAAATTTTACAAAAGCTTGGCTCGGATAAAAAATGCTAAAAACTCAAGTCTGACTCGATCCACCCGTATTAAAATTTTTTATATTATTTTTTATATAAAAATAAATTTAAAAAATAATACATCAAATAACATTGAAAACATTAAAACAAACGTTTCGTAACAAATGGAAAAAAATTAAAAAATATATACTTAAATGACACTAAGACAAATGCAACTTAGCTAGCAAATTTAATAATAAAATAAGAGTTATATAATACCCAATTAATAATAATAAAATATTAGCAATATAATAACGAAACGATAGCAAATAAGAGTTAAAAAAGAACGTAGCTGGGAGGATTGGTAACGTCATGGTGTAAAATTTTGGATAGACTATTGGTTTAGGGACTTTGGTCCGTTGATCGATTATTGCACTCAAATGGCGCATTCGTTCCCTGAAGCCATAGTCTTTGGGATGGTAACAACTGAAGGGGATTGGAACTGGTATTGTTTTATTGGTGAACTTCCATTGGAGATTGTACATTACTTTGTTGTATTTAGTCCATCTTTAGAAGCAAAAGGCAATGATATTTGTATGTGGAAAGCCTCAGAATCAGGCAATTATACTGTGTCAAGGGGTTATAAATCCATCTAGCAAGATATGTGGCCTGATGCGAACGATAAATGGAAAGCTATTTGGAGAGTTAAGGTACCACATCAGATAAGGCAATTCCTCTTATTGTATTTACATGGTCGACTGTTAACTAACAAAGAAAGATGTCGTCATCATTTAACGGATGATAGCTTGTGTCGAATATGTGGTAATGTGTTGGAATCAATTGAGCATGTTTCAAAAGAGTGCCCAATGGCGCAAGCTGTCTGGAAGAGACTAGACCTAATGATACTTCAATAGAATTTCTTTATTGATAATTTTGAGTTATGGCTACATAACGAGAATGTCCACAAGTAGAATTATTTAAACTTCACACGGATGGTGGAGTTGATGTGAATTTTAAAAACGCAACGGTAAGTAGCTTGGATGACAATTGGATTTTAGGATATGATCGGAATATAAGAATTAATTTAATTTTAGATGCTGAACTACAAATGATTATTAATGGGATCCAGAAGCACGAGGTTACCATTACTAGTAATAGGGGCCCAAGGATGGATGAGGAAGAACTGATAAATTAAAATTAGACACGTGCCACGAACAGTGAATATGACGGTTGACGCTCTAATCAAAGTGGCTAGAAGGTGCATATCGGGATTTCATCTTTTTTCTCAACCGCTGTTGCAGGTGCAAGCTGTTCTAGACCATGTGGTTGAGCTTGTTACTCAACTTCTAAAAAAAAAAAACGAAGAAGCCACCATTTAAAATAGAATTAATTTCGTAAAATATATATTAATCGTTTATTCATTCAGACACTTTTGTCGGAAAAGGGCAAAACAAAATTCTCCCCGACAGTCTCATCGTTGATTTAATTGGAAAGTCCAAAATTGACCTTCCATGGATACAAACTTCACAACTTCATCCTTATTTTCTTCACTCATTAACCAAAAGAATTCAAATTACTTTCCACGTGGCATTTTATAAAATAAACTGAAGAATTAAGAACCACTGGCAATAATAATCATCAATCAAAATTCCTGTAAACTGTATTGAAACAGCTAAGAACACAACCAAAAGTTTTCATTAACACCAAATATAAATCATACTAAATTAATTACCTTTTAATTTATAGCCATAAAATAAAACCAAACCATTTATCATTGGTCAACGAAGTTTGACGACAAAGATTTGAATCTTCAACCCCTTTATATACTTTTCCTCATTCACATACCATGTAAACGTAAAATCGTTGTTTTCAAGGCCAAGGTATTAAGCCTTGAATTTTTCATGAATTTTTCTCTTCTTTTTTCTCTTTAATTTCGCTTTTTTTTTCCTTTTTTTTTTTAATTTTAAATTTTTTTTTCAAATCTGAGTTGGGAAAGGAAGGGAGGAACATCAACGCGAGCTTTCCATTTTTCATTCAAGAAAAGGAAAGCTCGCTTTTTTTTTTTTAAAGAAAATTCAAATCAAAAGATGGTGACGTTGTTTTCGATCCAATTCCATGAACCTTCATTAACGCTGTTGTTGTTGTTGTTGCTCGTCGTTGTTCCTTTCTCTTCGTCTTTAACCGTCGGGTCGCAACGGAATTTCACGACGACGGCCATCCTATTACCTTCCGAGTCGGCCGACGCATGTGGCAGTTCGCCCCGTCCTTATTCATGTCCCGTCAATTGCTTTAGAACCGATCCCGTTTGCGGTGACGACGGAGTTACCTATTGGTGTGGATGCGCCGATGCTCATTGCTCCGGTGCCAAGGTTGCCAAGATAGGATTCTGCAATGTCGGTAATAATGGCGGAACTGGATCTTTCCCTGGTCAGGCTTTACTTTTGTTGCATATAGTTTGGCTCATTGTTCTAGGCTTCTCTGTTTTCTTTGGCCTAATCTGATTCTCTCCTCCCTTTTTTTTTTTTTCATTTTCTTTATAAGAACGAAGATTTTAATTGAACTTTTTTTAGTCACCATTGATCTCAGTGAAAACGTATACTTCCATTTCCTGCCTTTCACGTCTCTAGCTATTTCAATTTTCTTTTTATCAATTATTTCGAATTTAACATTTTTAAAACCTATAAACAATCAATTTATTCATATCGTATATAATATAACAACTATTATACAGATTTAATCAAATTTTTAAGTTTAACTTGAAATCGATGATGGGAATCAAACCTCATTGAAGATTTCGAGCGACTCGATACTTTTCCCTCCAACAAAGTTTTTGCTTTAAAATTAAAATTTGATTGCATTTGAACGAATTTTAAGGCTAATATTTCATTTGATTACATTTAAAAGTTGTAAAATGATAAATAAGGATGACACAAATAAGAGCATTTGACAAAGGAAGTAATTTTTGAACTAACATGATTAGATATGTCATTGTATATATCTCATTTTCAATCAGAAAAATGTTACTTATCTTTTGATTTTAGAAGTTTTAGCTCAATAAACTGTTACAGACTTTTATTCACGAAATACTATAATTAGAGAATTTGACTATCCAATCCTCTACTTGTGCTCAAATCAGCTAAAAGACCCAAAACTCTGTATCAAATTCTTATTAGATTCGGTGTTTAGAACCATAAGCAAAAGAAATGGAATCGAATTGCTTTTATCAAATAATCATCTTTGTATTAAGTAGATACAATGACACAGAAATACAGTTCTTTTTCTTCTAGGAGCCTGTTTTATAGCTCGGTGGAGAGACGTTTAGACGAGAACCGTTGGCAGAAACATCACTAAAACTGGGCTTTTGTACATGGTGAGAACTTGAGCAACCATGTTGTAGAACGAGGAAGCAACATCGTTGTTACCCTATCAATGGGCATAAAGGACAAGTTCAATAAGCATCGATATGTCCCCAGGTATATCCCTTTCACGTCCTTGACGATGTTACTGAAAGCTTGAATGTACTGCTCTACGATCCTTGAACTTGTTGCCTGTAAAATAAGCCATAATTTTGAGATCTCATTTTTCTACTCGGCAATGAGCACGACATTGGTACCTCTCGTCTCGTCTACAAATGATTTTGGCCTTAAAACAGTTTATGATTCATTTAAATGACAAATGCTATATATTACAGCATATAACAATACATAGAACAGATCAATATGTCCTACAATTGAACCGAGCTTTAAACGGTAAGTCATCAGTATGTTCCCTCTATCTGCAAAATCCAGAGAACTAATGAGGCATTAAATCTTTATACAAGCGCAAACACCGGGAATGGAGATCTCCTCAGCAATACCTATTTGACATTTACATGTATCTAAACGAGGCCAACATGTTTACGGAACTCCTATATGCAACCAGATAAAAGTAATCACCTATCTCAAAGCCAATTATGATTAATATAAAGCCCAATCATTTGTTTAACATAAGGACCAGTTACAAGTTGATATCACTTACCTTGTGCTCAGTTAACCTGATTCATTCTCGTAGCCTCAGATGCTAAGATCACAGCGTTTTTCATACCATCAGAAATGTTTATGTTGGTCTGTCTTTCTCATGTTGTCTAAATCAACCGTAAAAGAAGTTGATATGGTGCCACTAGACACTACTGCATTACCTTTGGATTCAAGAACCTGAGCTCTCTCCACGAGACGAAGATATATCCCCTGGGATGGCAGGGAAGTTGAGTATATGAACTATGCATGGTGAACACGGAAAATGACCTGAGCTGAAAATATTGGCTAAACCCTACTCGCTTATCTAATAACAGAGACAATGAACGCTGAGTCTTTTGCAGCCACATTGATGGCCTCTTGCAACAGTCGTGCGCTGCAATTAGAGTATGATATGAGATTGATGCAGTATCGTTCCAAACACTTTGGCACTTTCCCAATTACTTGTTGGTGGAAAATTGTCGCGTACATTTAACAAACATTAGGCATAAATTTGTCGACATGTCATACAGGACAAAACAAGCCTTGACGCTGAGATTAATCATGGAACCTTTAGTCAACACATCAAATAAGCTACTATATGTTATACAGTTTTCAACTTGACACCAAAGGCAGGCATCATTGAAGACATACCTTAGCCTTCCTTAGATGAAAGTTAATCAAATGGTGAATGAAGAAACAATCATAATACATTCCACACAAAGTGAAAACAACATCCTTATAACCAAGAGAAAGTCACAAAGACTCACATTTACAGCTTATCTAAAGAGACAAAGGATTCACAGAGAGCCTTGACCTATGTCGTCTTCTGATTTACAGTTTAAGACTAATCCTATTCGGACCGAGATGGTATTCAGGTAAATTTCTCCCTCTCGATTGAGGACCACTAGAAGATTCCAACTCAGTCTAAATGCCCGGAGAAGAATTGCCAACAACCTATTGATACTTGACCCAATATTGATAGAGTCAGACTTGCAATATAAACTCAATTCATTTCTACGGTGGGTTGATTCATGAAAGTTAAATATGTTAAATTTCAATAATAACAATAATAATAAAGCATGGGAGGAACAAAGAAGGAAAACGAACCACAATTTTTTCATTGAGAGTATCCCTCTCTTCGATCCACTAGAATTGATGAACGGTAAAGCCCTTTTAAAACCCATTGAATTGGGGGAAAACCCAGAATCTTTTCTGCATGTTCTGGCAGTACAATGAAATGATTATTCAGATTTGATTAAAAAAATAAATTTATTATTATTCTTTTAATATGGGTAAGTGAAATTCAGGGGTGGGCAGAGTTGAGGTTCCAATCTCCAGTTGTTTAGGCCTGTTCAAATGATCTAAAAATAATAATTATTTAAATTTAATTATAAATTTATATAAATATTGAATATAGAATTATTTTTATTAATTAAGCCAATAGATATTGAAATTATAAATGCAAGTTCAACCCAAAGTCTCACAACCTCATCATCACCTCTACTCTTATATTAAAATTTAACATAAATATTAAACTTATTTTTATTACATAAATAAATTTAATGAATGATTGGTCATATCACTCATACTATAAATTTTTAATCCATCATATTCAAATCAAATAAATTATTAAAATTTTATAAAAAATTTTAAAAAATATTTTCGATTCAATCGATTTTTACTTTGTTTCAAACAGATTTTCAATCTCATTGGTCCGGTCGATTGGTTTAAATCAATTATGAAAACACCACTAAAACATACTCTCTAATTTGATCGATAAATTTACTATGTTCAATATTTTGAAATTAGATCAATAATCAAATTGATCAAATCATTAATTTTTAATTTAATTGATTCAAAATAAATAAAATTATAAAAAATATAAAAAAAATAATTTAATCTATTTCTAATTTGATTTAATTAATTTATATCTACTTACAAATTAATAGATTTTTTATTTTTTTAACTAATACAAATTTTCAATTTAATCTACGGATGCGGAACATTGATTGAGCCCTAGTCTTGCATTCTATAATTTTGCATGCAAAAGTTTTTAATTGTAGATTAAGCAATGAAATGGTAGGATATTTGATTGATTGTTTGGGAACTCAAAAAACCTTGTCTCTGTTGAACACGACAGCTTTGTTGACCGCCGCGCTTAGGACTATGTTCTACTTTATTTATTTTCTTTTTTCGTAAATTACTTTCTTTATTTACCACAAACATTTTGGGCTACTCAATCAAATTGATGATAATAGTGGGCAACTTCTTCAATAAAATAATCTAAAATGCAATATTCGACTCTCGAGATTAAATTTAGATTCAAGTTGTATTAAATTTTTAAATAAAAGTAAGTTTTTTTATTCTATTTTTATTATACACATTAATCAAATTTTATTTAAAAAATATTGAGTTTATTATCACTTTATATTAAATGATATGACACTTGTCAAAAGAGAAATTTCAATAAAAATCATGTTAAAACAATATTTAAATCGATATCAACTTTCAATTTAATCACATTCATTTTAAATTTATAATTAAAATATTTTTTATTTTTTTATCGAGTTGTTATACAATTAATTCATAACACAAATGTAATATTGTTTGATAAGCTGAAAAAGAGTATGTATTGAGAAATTAAGTATTGAAATTTTTTATGTTACTTATTTTCAAACATTTCACATTATTAAACAAAATAAAAATTTTAAATGTAGAATATTTAAAAGACAATATAATATTTAAAATAAAATAATTTTAATTGATAAATATATACTTATTTATTTACCTATCATTTCCAATTTTTTTTAATAAAAAAATTCTATCAATAATTTTTTTATTATGAGTTATATAAAAATTAAATCACTGAAAATATTACGAATATATAAATATATTAAATAAATTCAAAATAAGTTTTATTGATAACATTGTAGACATAATTATGATATAAAATTAAAAAGAATTCAAAAGAAATTCCATTGTGATTGTCCCTTTAATTATTTACCATAAGAAACAAAAAAACATTCTTCCTTTCAAATCTAACCTGAAAAATGGTTCAGTAATTACCCTTTTCATACTTATTTTCTGTGTGGAATGAATCATTTTCCAGTTACAGTTGTGTGGGTGAAAATTATAATTCACTTCTTTTCACAATCTTCAATTTCAAGTTTCTTAATAAATATTGAACAAATTAATTTATTTTATATTTACATATTGTTTTATTCATTACTAGTCTAATTTTTAAAGTAAACACTTTTTTATGAGTTTTTAGTATTTTTCAATATGTAAGTCAGGTCAAGCTGTATTTGAGTTGGATTTAAGTCTGATATTAATATATTTTATGTTTATTCAGGTTCGACTCGACCTTCAATATGAGCTTAAAATTTTGTTTAAATTCGCCTATATTTATAAATAGTTAACCCAAAATTATTTTTTATTTGTTCATATTATTTTTTAAAATTAAAATTATATATTAAATTTTTTATATAATATTTAATGATTTTAGATTTTTATTTATTAAAATTTTATATTTAGTTATCTTAACATTTTTTTTAGTGTTTGTACTACAATAGATTAAATTTTTATGTTTATAAATTACATAATATATTAAAAACAACAAGAATATAAAATATTACAAACTTAAAAGCAGATCAAGTTCAGACCTTGAATGTTTAAATCCAAGTCTAACCTATATTTTAAAAGAGCTTATTTTTTACCTAAACCCTTTAAAATTTGGGTCTTTGGATTTGGACAAATAATTTGATTCATAAATAAGTTTAGATTAAATTTCATTAAAAATCAAATTAAGAAACCAAAAGAAAAAAAGAAATATCCGAAGCATTTTCATATGTTGCCACGTAGCTCATATATACCCCCCACGGTTACGGTAGGACTCTTTTCTGAGTTTTCTCCACGTAGGAAAAAAAAAAAGCTTATTCCCTACCTTACTCAGGACTCCACTTGGCTTCAATGCTACCTTTAAATTTTCACCAAAATTACGTCCTTGGACAGAAATAAAGAAAAATAAGAGAAAGGGACTCTCGGGGTAATTTTATTGATAATCGAATAAATTTTTAATTTTGATAATAATAAAAAAGGATGAGTGAAAATTTTGATAAAAAATTGTACTCCGACGATAGACTGTCCATGCAGGCTTGGTCCTCAAATTATACGAGAGTGCAGTCATCCAGAGTCTAAAATTAAAAAGGACTCAAAATTATTTTTTTTCAATTTTTAATATGATAAAAGAATTTTAAATTAAAATAAATTAATTGAATATTTAAAACTTTTAATTTTTTACTATAAATATTTTATGGGCTCCAAAACTTTTTAATTTTTATTGTATTATATTTTATAATTTTTAAAAAAAATGCAATTTATTATTTCCTCTAAAATCTTAAAAATGTCAAAAAGAAATTTATGTGCACGTCATATCATATTTTTTTCTTTTATCTTTAAATTTAAATTTCGTTAAAACGTGATAATTTAAAAATTTTAGTACCTTATTATTTAAAAGAACGGTAATAAAAACATAAAACACAACATAAGGGCAAAAAAATAGATTAGCTGACAAGTAAGTACGCGGAATATCCGAGTTGAAACGCGGGCACAACTGAAATTGAAGAAAAAAAAAAATAATCGGTAACTTTTTAAGTGGTTTCCTTTATAATATATGCCCAATAAAAATGGCCTATGGGGACATCTTCCTTTTCGCTTAAACTCTTTCAAATCCAAATACTAATTCGCCCTGAATCTTCTTCCTTTTAGGGTTTCAAACGATCCTTTATGCTTTGAATCTCCTCCTCCTTTTTGGGTTTCAAACGATCCTTTATTTGGGCGATTAACAGCAGTTTACCATGGCTGTTATCTCACTGAATTCACTGCCAATCGGAATCAGATTCCGACCAACGGACGAGGAGTTAATCGATTTTTACTTGCGAGCTAAAGTGAACGGGAAAAGGAAAGATGAGATCGGGGTTATACGGGAAGTTGATTTTTGTAAATGTGAACCGTGGGATTTGCCTCATTTGTCTGCTGTAAAGGCTCGTGACCCGGAATGGTTTTTCTTTTGCCCACTGGACCGGAAGTATCCGAATGGAAACCGGCTTAATAGGGCTACCGAGGCGGGTTATTGGAAGGCTACGGGTAAGGATAGAAAGATAAAGTCTGGGTCTTGCTTGATTGGCATGAAGAAAACTTTGGTGTTTTATACGGGTCGGGCTCCTAAAGGGAAGCGAACTAATTGGGTTATGCATGAGTACCGTACTACTCTTGATGAACTTGATGGAACCAAGCCTGGACAGGTTCGATTACTGGGTCTTTCTTAATTCTTTTGATTGTTATGTTTTTTTTAATTCAGAATTTGATGGGTTAATTTGTTTTGTTGTGTAGAATCCTTTTGTAATTTGTCGTTTGTTCAAGAAACAAGATGAGACTATTGAAGATATTAATGGTGATGATGTTGATCCTGGGGCCTCTTCTCATACGGAAGAGGTGCAATCGGAGTTCGACGGGCCTTCGGTGGAAGGAGGAGCCGGAAAAGTTCCCGACGAAACTCGGCCTGTGGGTTTATGTAATGAAGCCGTTGCACCTATATTTGACTGCAACAACGATGGGTTTAATGCTTGTGAACTGGAAGAAACGGCACCTGCACAGGTGAGAAAATGGAACTGGATTTGGATTTGGGTTTTGCAATCATTGCTGTAGTGCTTATGTGGTTTGATGTGGTTTTCAGGTGGATCTACTTGGAGAAGCTTTGTTTCAAATTTGTGATCCAATGATGGAGCCATTGGATTGGAAGCTCTTTTCACCATTGCATTCACAGATCGAAGCCGAGGGGGCACCTTGGATGTTTGACCATGTCGGGAACAGTTTTGGTGGGGTGAAGTTCGAGCATGGCACAAACGAAAATGATGCTGAATTCATGAACTCTATCCTGAATAATTCGGATGACTATTACAGTGACGACTCAAGCAGTCGAAGGAATTCAGTTATTGAAACCGAGACCCCAAAGTCAATGGCCTTTGGTACAAATGGTGGATTGTATTGCAAACCTGATGCTGAACCGGCTCGAGTATTGGTGAGTAGTAGAACCAAGCTTGTTACATATTTGTTTACTGTCTCAATATTCATTGAAATCATGAAATGCCTCATTGAACTCCTATTCAAAATTCATACAGCCTGGGACAGGAACTGCCAACGGAGGAGCATTCTATAATGTGCTAAATAGCAATGGAGAACCAAGCAACCATGTGAACACAGCTTGTAACGTCGACACTGCACCTACCATCAGGATTCGATCTCGTGCTCATCGAATTCAGCCAGACACAGAGAACTTCGACACACAGGGTATTGCATCGAGAAGGTGTAAACTTGTGGTCCATTCACCTCGCTTCGAAGAGAAAGAACATGAATCGAAACCCATCCTTACGAAGGTGAGAAATTTGTAAACTATGACATAGTGTTAAGCCATTGCCAAATCCAGATATTTGGGCATTAATAGAGTTGTCTTTTACAGGGTGTAAAAGCCATGGAAGAGTATATCAGTGTTGGCAACGATGCCATGGACGAACCCCAGATTTTCGAGACAAGCAAAAGAGATGTTTTGAGGTCGAAGAGCAAGATTCCAGTCTCTGAAGCGGTTTCATATCGATGTTTGAAGAGGTTTTCAGCTCGTCGCCAGCATAAGCCGTTCAGTGTTATTATGTTTCGGGTCGTTGCTGTAATGTTAATCTTGTTTGTAGCTTTGGTTAGCACATTGAATGTTTTGTAATTTGATGCTGTTTTTGTGTTGATTTTTTGTTAGTAATTAAACTATTAATCATATTTACAATATTGATATATGCAAATTAATTAATTCGAGTTAAAACAAAATTAAGATTTACTTAACTGATTCCCAATAAAAATGCAATTTATTAATTGATTCGAAATCATCTAAACTAATTTAGTTTTCTATTTTTGTAGATTTTGCTACATTTTCAAATTGGTACTTAAAACTTTTTTTTATCCAATTAGTTACTTGAATTTTGCTTTTTTGTTTAAATTGGTACTTAAATTTGACTTCATTTTAAATTAGCTCAAATATCAATTTAAACTATTTGGGTACCAAATTGAATAAAAAAATTATATATTTATATTTTACAAATAAAACATCGATGAAATTAATTTAATAAAATCAAAATTTTCTCCCAACTTTAGTTCATAATTAATACGCTATCAAATAATATACCTAATAATTAAAATTATTTTAAAGTAATTTTCTTTGGCTTTCTTTTTCAATTTTCTATTGAGTATGGCCAGAGATGATCATAGGCCGAGCCGTAATTTCAAACTCGTTTGATAGGCTTGGGTCTGGCTGTCTTGAAAATAAGCTTAAAATTTTGCCTAAGCTCGACTCAGCTCGTTTGTATAAAAATAAATTTAAAAATATCAAATATCAAATACACTAAATCATTAAAATAAATGTTTCACATTTAAAGAATTCTTGATAGACTGCAATGGTTACATTATGTATTAATATAATAAACGGTAAAATATAAATTTAGTACTTGATCTTATTCACTCTTCCCAGATTAGTACTTAAGTTCTTTTTTAAACAACGTTTAAGTTTAAAACATGTGACAATACCAGACAAGAACACATGCCGTTTCATCTCCTGCTTATTTAATATATTTGTAGTAGAGCTTACATTAGTTATTAATTGATAAAATAGAATTAGCATTTGATCATATCTAATAGATTTAAGGTTTAAAAAAATTATAACTTATTTATATATATTTATTTTTCCATAGAGAATCTATATGATATCTTTTCTGTTTTTTTTTTATATAAAAAATTTAAAAAATCTTAAATCTATTAAATATGGTCAAATACTAATCCTACTCTATCTTAAAGACTGAATTAAATTAATAACTAATGTAAACTCTATTATTTTAAAACCATATTTATTCTATCTAAAAGCTTCAATAAATACCTAATGCAAATTAACTTTATTGTTCTATGAAATCACATATAGGAAAATTTTTCTTTTTTGTTATTGAATTCTCTTTTGCTTTTCGTTTTTTTTTTCTGAATTAAGGTAAGATGGAATTTGATCCTTACGGTGTAAACAATTATGAAACAGGGTCTTCAAGTTCATCGAATTTACCACCGCTGTCGTTCACTGTTAATAACCGGCAGTCGATTCCATTTATTGATTTGAATCAATCCGTGAATTGGCGGCGGATTGATGATGCTTATCAACCTTTTGAATTCACTCCTACGGATTTTCACTCAATTTCCACTCCATTTCGTATTTTTCAACCCAAAACCCATCGTTATCCTTCTTATGGCTTACCAATGCGAACCAGCCTGGGCCATATTCCTCTACGGGATTGTGGTGGTGGTGACCGTGGTGGCTTTTTTGATTGGGAGAAAACAAAGCCGGTTTATAATAATTGCATGGATCCTTACAATCTTGGTATGGTTTATATGTAACACGTGTGGATTATCTCATCATATGGATGCTTTTAAATTAACACTAACCTATGTCATATAAAATCATTAACCATATCTATTATTTAAAAAAGTTCCATAAATTTAATTATAATAAGATCTAACCTTAGATATTATCATATATGTATATATGTCATATTTAATTAAGTAAATTTATTATTGAAATTTTGTTATGTTGAGGGTTTTGATCTTTTGAATCATCAAATCCCTAAATAAGTTATAGTATCTCGATTTAAATTAAGTTTTGTTAACAAGACACTTACATTTTGTTAACTTACTTTAGGCATTTGGACTTTTCCCAAAACTAAGAGATAAAATAGCAATTTGACCCACAATACCAATTTGTCGTGGAATTCAACCATCTTAAATATTTATTGATACAAATTTTCATTGACGATTGTCTTTAAATGCACTTAAAGCTTGAATTTCCATAATGTTTTGTTTTTGGTATCAAATTGCAGGGCCTCATTCCCTTGAATCTGATTTTCTGCTACCTAGAAATTACAATACGAATCAAGTTCCATTCAGCAACCCATATGAGAATCCACTAAGTTGGCATGGCATTACTCCAAGTGACCCTATACCTTCCATAAAAACTTCACCTGGGATTGCTTTTAGACCACCACCACCATCACCCGTTGATGCATTTTCTTCGGCAAACGATACCCTCTCGTTCAAAAATCTTAATAACGGCATCAATGGAATCGATAAAAACTCGACTGGCAAACCATCAGTAGCCGAAAAGCTTTCAAAACCACCAAATATGTTCTCTAAAGGAGCATCAACTTCTTATGATGAATCTCCATTTCGAACTTCCAAGCCTGTTTTCGTGCAGGATGCAAAGAAACACGGAATACTTGATCGTGATCGTGGTCGAGCACATAATTATCTGCCTATGAAGTTTTCAGACGTCGTTAAACTTCCTCCACGGAAACCATCGGGTAGTATCAGAATGAGTGTTGAAAATGGGAAAGTAAAAGATGGTTCAACCTCCCCTTCGAAATTCAATTTGTTCCCTACTTTACCAACTAGAAAACGATCCAATCTTCGAAAAATGGATCTGAACGAAGATTATTCTTTATTCAGTCAGTCATTGGATGAGTTTGATAAGGAGACTTCCCTTCAACAAGGTTTTGCAGAAGGTAAATTCGAGGCCGGTGTTGCTGATTTTTATACGAAGACGAATTGTGATTCTACTAAGCATTCTAATTTCTTAAGCAAGAGATCATTTTCTAGTTACGGTGATAGTATTTTGTTAGAAAGAATGCTTGTATTATCTGATATGCTTCTGTCTTGGTGTTCGGATCATACGTATGAATTAGAGGAAAAAGATCAGAAATCCTTGGAGAAAATAATCAACAATCTTCATACATGCATGTCGAAAAGTATCAGACAAGAACCATCATTGTTTAGTGGTCTTTCCGAGGCAGGTGTAGCCGATTTTCATACGAAGGCGAATCATATCCGCAGTGATTTTAATCCCTTAAGTAGATCATTTTGGAGGGTTAACCATAAGATTATGATAGATAGAATGCTTAGCTTATCAGATTTTCTTCTGTCTCTTTGTTCCAATTATACGTATGAATTAGAGGAAAACGAGCACAAATCGTTCGAGGAAATAATCAACAATCTTCATACGTGCATTTCGATAAATATTGTACGAGATTCAGCATTGGTTAGTGAGCTTTCTGATTCTATTCCGAGTCAGAAACGAGAAGAGAAGGGCAATCATTCTGTTTCCATCGATAGTGACTTGAAGCTGAAAATTGATAAGACCGCTGAGGTAAATACTTATTTGATTCAATATCATTTGAATGTACATTTATATTCTAATCTCTTGCTTGTTTGGTAATTTACAGAATATAAAGAAGATTCTTATGGAGGATTATAATGTGAAAGAAGAGAAAGATCCACAAGTTCGGTTTTACAAGACTTTATGGCTCGAAGCAGAAGCTGCTTTATGTTCCGTAAATTGCATGACTCACTTTATCAACACCAAGACCGAAATCGAAAAATCTAAATTGGACGATGAAAAAGGTTAAAATTTTAGATTTTCTTCATCTTTTTTTTGTTGGAAGATCTTTCATTTTATTTATCTTGTTTTTGATTTGTCAAAAGGTTCATCCGATGAGGACGAAACGTCGAGTTTCGAGCTTAACGAGAACGATGAGTCATCTAAGACCATTGAACCACTAGCAACAGCTTGTGATGACGAGGTTGATAAATCATTTAAGCTCGAAAGCGGATTGACCCAACTGGTTTCTGGTTTCGCTAGTGACTCGAGTTTCAAGCTTAACGAGAAGGATAAGTTATCTTGTGATGATGAGGTTGATAACTCCACTGAAACAGCTGGCGATACTGATGATGAAGTTTCACAGCATCAAGACTTCAACTTTGGTCATGCCGGAGAACAATCGGAGGTGGGGGACTTTAATGTCCAGTACGGTTGCACGGTACGGCCTGGTAGTAGTTCCGGAATCGGTGATCAACCCACTACAAATTGGTATGACGACTCGTCTACTGACTGGGAACATGTCTCGAACGAGGAGGATTTGTTTTCGTTTTAAATGCCTTCTAAAATTCATGTTAAATTTTGCTATTTACTATTTTTCGAAATTTAATTACTTTTAATCCTTTAAATCAATTTTATACTTATACTTTTTAAATTTTAAAATTTCGATACTAATATAAATAATAATTGTTATTGTATTAATTAGATTTTTAGTAAATATTATGTTTGTTACATTAAATTTTTAGAAATAATAGAATTTAACCATTATTTTGTTTTTCTTTACACCAATTCTTAAAACTTGAATATTTATGTAATTTTTTTAAAGCAGAAATTAGTAACAGAGATGGTGATAATGAAATTAGAGAAAATTGTCTCAAAATTTTATAACAAATAAAAAAAAAAAGTCGATCTGAGCCACACATTAGATGGTAAACTAGCTCAACTGCGATGACTAAAATGTGGATACTAATTCCGATAACTCATCGACAACAGCCAACAAGACTGACCGGCTGGCCAGCAAGACGAGAATACCTGAAGTGGTAAGGTCCATAATAGCACTCACAATGTCTCCCTAAGTAGGTAATCCGACTCATAAGCAGGTCTACATGTACGTTAATTTAAAGAACAAATAATTTTAACGAGATGGACAAAATAATATAGTAATTACACATGACCCATATATACCTCATATCAAGAACAATTTGGTCTATAATCTAATATATTCAAATTTTTTTATAAAGAGATTAAAATATAATTCGACTTTTAATATAACTACCCTCTCAAACGAAATAAAAGAGAGAGAGAGAGTTGAAAATTGATCGTCTTTACACGTATTCGATTATTGACGACTTTCGCCTATGAAAAGAACATCAAGGTTTAGCTGTCATAAGATTTTGAAATAGCGCTTCATTGCACTTTCGAAGAGAGAATTAAGTTAAAGCTTGATATTAAGACATATACCAATGCATACTCTGCAAGCTACACTAAGCATAGACATGTTTCAAGCTTTAAAGAAACAAAGCCTGTGATCTTCGATCTTCATTCAAAATCACTTGAAAATAAGAGTACCTTGTACCCAAACTTTAGCAAAAGGAGGAGCTTATAGACACAAAATGGAGAGAGTTTCTTCAAAATCTAGAAGGCTGACCCTTAGGGATCCTCACTTGCCTTTGAGATTTCCAAGTCTCAACATGCTCTGAAGCATCACAATGTAACACCCAAAACTCACATGGTGCAGCTGAATCACAAACATAGCAGTAACACTGCATTCAAACACAGAACCCCAAATTACAAAATTTCTCAAAAATCAAGATAAATCCGCCATTAAAGTAAAAAAAGAAAAAGGATTGTTCTTTTGCATATATATTACCAGGTGACAATGTCTGTCATGTGGTGTAGTATCAAATGGAAATTGCAAACATAGATGCCTTGAATGTGGATAATCTCTACAAGCCACCTAAACCCAAAAAAAAAAATCATTTTAGGGTTTATTTTCTAGGGGAAATAATAATACCCGGAGCACAAAATTGAACTGATTTGAAGTTTTTATTCCAATCAAGTGTACGACCATGTTAACAAGAATTTGAATTTAAGTAACAAAAACAGAGAAAAAGAACCTGGCCCTTCTCGGCGACGACGGAGAGATCAGCCTCATCGCCGTCGTTGACGGCGGAAAGCTTAGCAATGTCGATGGAGTTAAAAGGATTAAAATCAAGAATAAAGCAATCCTCAGTCTCTTCAACCCGTTTCATATCAACGATCTTCTTCAAACAAAATATAGATCTCAACGGACTTTGATGATCCTCTGGGTCTTCATTATTTTCATTATTCCTTTGCTTTTTGTACGTAGGGTTCTTTAATGTCATACCTTTCTCCGCCGATGAAGGTACTATTACTACATTTTCCGCCATTGTCGTTCCCTTTTTGCTTGATTTTCTTCGTTTTCCCATTGATCCTTGTGTGCTTCCCTGATTTAACTGTCGATTTAAACCCTTCTTTATTTTCTTCATGATTATAAGGGAAGGAAAATTTGAAATCTTGAATTGAATAAGGAATTTGAAAGACAACCGTTGGCTGGGAGGGGTTGGGGGGGGGGGCGCTTTAGATCCCTCTAAAACCCATACAAGCATTTGAATTAATTCCCCGTAATAAAAGCCTAAAATCTGTAAGTGGATCGTTTGTTTTGAAAAGAGATAAATTAATATTTAATCCTTGAATTTGAAAGTTTTTTCAGTTTGATCCTTAAATTTCAATTCCGTTAAAATGTCAGAACTTCAGAATTTTCCATATAATCACTTGATTTTCTTTTGAACTTTTCAAAAATTGTATATTTTCTTATATATTAGACTTCAGGTAATATTTTTAAAAATTTTTAGAAAATTAATAAAAAAATTGTCGTTTATCAAATAACTTTCTTAATATTTTATTTTCTTAAAACTCAAATTATTATGTGTGAATGATTTTTAAAATTCATTTCACTTTAATTTATTAAGTAATTTATACTTATTTCTTTTAATAATTCATTTATTAGAAGTTAAAAAATATCACTTAATTATTTGATTTTTTTTATTTGATTAACGATCGTTAAATGACCGCTTAAAAGAGGAAATGACAATTTTTAAAATTATCATAATAATAACTTTAACCCTTAACATTAATAGATTATGTCAATTTAGTATTAATTTTAAAAAATTTAATTCTTAACGTTTACATATTATTTGATTTGGTATGTTCTTTTTAATTTTACTTTTATTTGTTACCTCTTCACTTAAAAAATTAAAAAAATAAATTTATCAACTAAATTTGATCAAAAATATACAAAAAAATACGATATGTAAATATTGAGCATTGATTTTTTTTTAAAATCAATACTAAATTAACTTAATTTATAAATATTGAGGGTTCGTAACTGTTGATAAATAATTGAATAATAATTTTGTAACTTAATTGTTAATTGTACGATTACCTCAGTAACCTTAAAAAATACATAATTTATGGGCTTGGGCCTAACCAACCCTTCAAACCAGTACTAGTTCCCCTTCTTTGCACATAAGCACAAGCCGAACACCACTTCTGCAACAAGGAAGTGGCGTCATCAACATGTCATGGCCGCCACAATCAATAAACAAATCCCTACCCAACGCCAAATCCATTTTCTTCAACCTTCCAAAGCCAACACCTTGTCTTCCCGACGTATTTCTCACTGTAATTTCTCTTCTTTTCTTCATCTCCTCCACTAAACGCAATCCTTCTTTTGCCAAGTTCCTTCCTTTCGTTTCTTCAGACCGACGTCGTTTTCTCAAAATCCCATCCATGTCTCACTCTCGACCCCCCTTCGCAAACCCACAAGCCCTCTCCGATTGGCTCAAACCACGGTTACCTTCCGACTTGTTAGCTTCGTGGGGGGTCAAGCCTGGAACCAAAAACGTTCACAACCTCTGGCTAGAACTCTCCGAAGGCGAAACGTCGCTCGTCGATTCATCCCCTCCGCTCCGTACGGTTAACGTCGTTACGGTTCGTCTGATGGGGAAAGACGACCTCGTCCTCGTTGAATCTCGACAACAATTGTCTGACGGTAGTTTCAGGGATCGTTTTAGACCTCTGTCGGAAAAAATGAAGCCCAATGAAACCGTTGAAGAAGCCGTGGCTCGTGCCGTGAAAGAAGAGCTTGGTTCGGTAATTGATACTGGGTCGGTCAGAATCGTGCCGGGTTCTTATATAAAGAAACTAGAGGAGCGTAATTCGGCGTCGTATCCGGGTTTGCCGGCGCGCTACGTTTTGCATTCGGTAGACGCGTGGGTTGAAGGTTTGCCGGAGGAAGATTTTTGTACTGATGAACAAGAGGAGTACCAGGATTTGAATGGGACCATGGAATTGGAGAAAGCAGTGTCTGTAAGAAAGCATTTTTGGAAATGGGTTAGTTCTGATTCACTTCATTCTTGAATTTCCACTTATGGAATGAGGAATTTTGGTTTAATTATTTCCAAGTTTTTATGGGTTTTTAGTTTTTGCTGCTTGTTTAATCATGGAATTAAAGTACCCATTTTTTGTGTAGTAAAAAAGGAATATTTGAACTTATATATATGGCAATATACATCAAAACAACAGAGTTTCATATACTGTTGCAATTTTGTATTTATATACTATATACCATTGTTTTTGTATCATTGAATTTATGCCATCATCAGTTTTGATTACTTACAATAAGCTATTGTTTCAATTGTGGAGCCATTGTAGTTAGATTGTTGAGCTTAGGGACTCGTTTGATAAAATGTTAAAAGTATTAGCTTCTAACTTGATAATCTATGATGGCTGCTAAATCTCTAGTTAGAGTAATGATTATAGGACTAAAATGTCGACAATCAGCACTCTGTATTGCTCGAATTTCATCGAATATACTATCTATGATCTTATGGTCAAATGTCGAGTTAGAGACAAGTTAATTGTACACTATGAATCCTTTCTTCCCATAACGGCTTGAGAGGAGCTCAGCTTCTAGGTCCTTATGTTTAAAGGGTTTATTGAATAAGTTCTTTTGAAGTTTCTTACGAGAACTTGGGAGTATTTTCTCTTTACTTAGGAACAGGGATTTAAATTGCGGTCGCGGTCGCGTTTTCGGTCGCGTCGCGTTTGTCGCGGTCGCGGACATAACGGACGCTATTGCGGTCACTGCGGGTATCGCGATCGTGATTTTTTTTCAAATTCGTACAACTTATTGTAAAACATGGTAATTATAATTATAATTATAAAAATTCACTTTTAATGATTTTAGAATGTTTTCTAGCACTTATAAATCTTTATTAATATGATATGAGAACACAACTTTATATATGAAGTCCATGTCATATTAAAAATTGTGTCCAGAAATTTATATATATATTTAAATTTAATAAAGAAATTTTCAAATAATTATTTTAAGACAAATTTTAACAATGGATAGGTGGATAAAAGCACAATTTACATGCCTATTTTCTAGTGGTTAAAATGGACGGTGGCTGCCCCTAATTAATGAGTAAAACAAGAGTCAAAGAAGAAACAAAACAAAGCAGCATGCCAATTGCCAATAAAGCCACAAACATAAACAAAAACAGAAAAATTAAAAGAAAATGAAACGATTCTTTCTATTCCCTAACCCTAACCAGTAGCCTCCAAGGCTCCAAGCCTCCAACTCATCAGATTATCAACAAAAATGGCCGAATCTCTACTGCTGTTGAAACTTGAAAGTGTGAAAAACCAGGTAAAGGAATACTGGCTTAGAACTTAGAAGGGCTGAGAAAGAACTGGAAGAAACCTAGAAGTACTTCGAAGAGGAAATAGATGGGTTTGCTTTTCAGATTCAAGTCCTCGGTAGTTGGCTCGGCTCCTTGCTTTCATCTGCTGCTTGTTGTTTGCCCATATATAAGAAACAGAATTTCATATTTCTTTTTCTATTGGTTTTGAGTTTTGATTACTTTTTTGTTTCTTTGACTTCTTTTTACTTTTTTTTATTGAAAGCTCTCTGATTTTGCACTTTGCAGGTGGGGAATATATTCCCTTTTGTTTTTCACTGTTTCTGTCGATTTTTGTTTGAGGGGATGACTTTTTTTTTAAAATTTACTGTAACGGAAAATAACGGGAATAGCAGCCCGTTATTGCCGCAATTGGCCGTTACCCGTTAAGTTGTGGCCGCGACCCACCGCTATTGGCGTGACTCCACTTCACACCGCTATTTTCAGCAAAAGCGGTTTCGGACGGTGCCGCTACCGCTATATAACGGCCGCTATTCTGATATTGTCCCGCTATTTGAATCCCTGCTTAGGAATTAATTTTTTTAGTTTACAAGAAGCAAGTTGATTTGGTGAACTATTCTCACTCCTATGGAGCATAGATTTGATGGAAGTACTTTTGGTATCAATTTGAGTAGGGTATAGGAACTTAGAGAACGACCCTTTCGAGTTTTTGCCTGTTGAAGCTGGTACCATTATGGGAACTAATTCTAAAGTTTTAATAAGCATGTATCAACTATACATGGTGCACTGTACGGGTGGCTTGTTATACTTTTAGTGGTTTGCACTGTAAGGGTGCAGAGAGCCGCTACTATGAAGGCGATTCACACCTCATTTCATGATGGTCTCCTTGGAGAGTCTGGTTCTAAGCCTGGTTTAGTATGTGGACTGGATTTGACTCTTTACCTTGAGGAGTGGGCCGAATGGGATTTTGTTATATAGGAGGTTGGTAAGCGTAGGGAGTTGGGATCATTAAGTGAGATTAGACTTGATGTGACTATTGTCCTTGATGGGGACGTGGTGATGGTGCTATGGCATGGCCTGCTAAGCGATGCATTGTTCGCCAAGCTCTTTGTAACTGCATGTGACATTCTGGCATAGGGATATAACAACTATATTCAGAGTATCTTTGAAGGTCATATCTGTATGCATCTAAAAGATGTGAGAACTTTAAGAAAAATGAAAAGCCGAAGCAACATAGGTTGAAGTGCTAGACTTTGCCGTTTGCCCTTTCGGGGGAGATTAAAGGTGAAAAGCATAAGTTTTATGAAGTTCCGTAGCCTAGTTCATCGTTCACATTATTAGAACTGATCATCAGGTGACACAAATCACTAGCTTTTTTGATATATCCTTAAAAGTTTGGTCACTTTAGAAAATAGTCCCTCTTTCTCTCTTTTTTTTCTTCTGCTTTTTTCTGATAATAATGTATTTTGTCTGTATTATACATTTTCTTACTGTACAAATCAATTATTAGTTGTAAAATAATTGCAACAAGCAACTAAGATTTTGTCCCAATATCGCTTGATCTCTCTTCCCTTTACAAAAAGATGAGTTTCTTTTAATAAAGGGCTGGCACTTTCTTTCTCCTATCTCTTTTCTCTCTCTATTTATTCAGCAAATGACTCGAGTCATTTCGCAATAATTTGTACATTCATGCCGTGTTTATATATTTTCATGCGACATAATAGTGTTTTAAGGTATTACATGTTTATGTATTCCTATTAAGAATCAAGCAAGAGATCTAAGAAGCGGATGTGTTATTCTTTATCATAATTCTCGGGTTTTTATTTAATCTTTATAAACCATTAATAGTTTGTATCGATAAATATCGATCGGTAATGAAGTGAATATTATCAAATTTATCATGGGCGAAGTTAAAAAAAAATTTTGGTGAGGGTCGAAATTAAATTAAAATTTTTACGACAATAAAAATTTAATTTTATCATTTTAGTGGTCTTTTATCTTTATAATTTTTAAAAAATTAAATTAAAATTTTATTATTTTAAAAATAGTAGTGTAATTTTATTTTTATTAATTTAAAATAAAAGACTTAAATAAAAATATATATATATTAGGGGTTGGGTTATTGCCACCCCCAATTTCACCCCTGAAAGCTATAATTGTTTTAGAGTTGGATACCATGTTTATTACTTTTATGGATGTTATATATATTCAACCTCAACTTGATTTTTATTAGTTTCAAATTTTGAAGGCAAGTGAATAATTAAATATAATTCTTAAAAAATACTTAAACATAAAATATAAAAGTTACACATAAATAAGAGTAAATTGGTGAGGTTGGATAGAATAAGGAATTATCGTAATTTGAAATCTATTTCACCTTCCTCCACTTTTCAAAAAGGAAATTGCCTCATTTAATTGGAATCAATCAAAATCTATTGCATGGTTTGGATTTTGTCATGATTAATAATAATTAGGGGTGTAAATGGATGGTTTAGATTTTGTCATGACTAATAACGATTGTTTTGTTGAATAATTATTGAATTAAGTTTGAATTTTGCCATATAAATGGACGGTTCAGATTTTGTCATGACTAACAATGTTCAATAATTATTGAGTCGAGCTTGAGTTATTTTTATTGATCGAGTTGAATTCGAGTTTAGTAATACTAAGCTTGAATAGCTCACAAATTTTATCAAACTTTTCAAATTTTTATATTATTAAATTATGTTATTACCATTTATATATATTATTAATCTTAAGTTTAATTATCAAGCCGAATAAAAATTAATAAATAAATTTAAGTTCAAATAACTCAATTATATCTCAAATCAAATTCAAGCTTAAAAATAAATATTTGATCGAAATAATATTTAACAGTATTCGAACTCCACTCGATTTTTACATCCTAATAACAGCCGAGGATTGTCTATAAATTATTTAAGATGAAGGGTTGATATGGAATTTGATAATTCCTTAACCACCAAAGTTATCGTATTACAGCCTTTCTCTTGCCCTTCTCGATTAGAATCTCATCCACCATTAAAACTCTTTTTAAGCTCAGTGAACGAGGAACGAGCAAAGTAGCAAAGGTGACACAATCCCTCATCTTTCCACGAATAAAAAGCAAAGCTAGTGCCTCATCTTCTTTTTAAAATCCTCCACCATGCATGTGAAAAAGCTAAAAACCAGATCACAATAATCAACATATAAAGATAAGATAAATGGTGAATCATTCTAAACAAAGCTTTTTTCTTTGAATATATCACATTACAATATTGCAATCCTTAAAAGAAGTGAAGAAAAATCCATAGGGGAAAACATATCTATCTATCTATATATATTTACATAACGTATTATCTCACACGGTAGTGGAACACTGAGTCCCTCGATTTGAACTCAATGGACTCGTTGGGGCAGTATTAGGTCCAAACGCTATAATAGACACACAGTTAACGTTGAATCGGTAACGGCCGGAAACCCAACTCCCGACTTTCCACCGGAGTTTCCCATTAACTTTCAAGCTCAAAACTATCTTACCAGCGATCTGATCACGTCCAACTTCGTATCCAAAAGACGGAGCCACCGGCAAGGCCGTTCCTTGTAAAAACGCAGTCAACAAGTTGGCTTCTTCATGGTCTTGATAAAACGGAGGAAGAGAGGTATCAACAGTTATTTGTTGACCTTTATATGAAGCGTAAGCTTGTAACTGGTCGTAGTAAATGGCGACTCTTTTGTTTGGGTTTTTAGAGAGGAAAGTGAGTTGGATGGATGAGTTAAGAAGGGAAGGGCGAGTTAAGCTGAGTTGATAGATATCCGCTTGAGTGAGAGAGAACTGTGGTTTGGAAGGGTGAAGGGTTAACCAGATGAGGAAGATGAAGGCTAAAAGGAGGGTCAAAAAGGAAGAGAAAGCGAAGAAGAGCTTCTTGTGGTATTTGGAAATGGTGAAACGTCGTCGTTCGGCGCAGTGTTTGGGGGATTTTGAGAAGACTTGAGACATTTGGGAGAGGGTAGAATGGAAGGAAAAGAGATTGAGAAGGTGGGTTTTACAGAGGGAGAAGGTGGCAACGGGCTTTTAATAAATGGAGGAATACAAAAGGGTTAAATTTTGATATAGGTCGCTTTACTATTCATAAATTTAGAATTTAGTCTTTATATTTTTATTTCCAAGAATTTAGTCTCTCTACTTATCCCGATTCCAAAATTCAGGTCCAATTGTTTAACATTGTTAACTTTTTATTTTTTATTAAATTGATTGGTGTGACATTTTGAAATTAAAAAAATACTCACTTGGTAGGTGTAACCTAAAAAAAATGATGTTGTAATGAACCTAAATTTAACAAAAATAAATTTAATAGTATCGTTAATCATTTGACCTAAATTTTAAAATTTGAAAAGTAGAGAGATTGCATACCAAATTTAATAAGAGTACAAGTACTTATGGCATATTTTAACCAATACAAAATCTTTGGGATAAAGCAAAATTTAGTCCTTGATTTTGCAAATTTTATTCAATTAGGTTCTTAAACTCTTTTTGTTCATGTTTAATTCCAAAATTTGACAATTTTTCTCAACATGGTCCATGAACATGGATTCACCTAAAAATTTAAAAATAATTATACAAAATACTCTTAAAAAATAATTTTTTATTTTTTTTAAAGAGTTTCAAGTGACGGAGTGTCACGCCATAATACCTTAATAGAACTCACGTTCATAGACCAAATTAGAAAATTTTGTCAATTTCTAGAACTAATGTGGATAAAAAAAATAGTAATCAAGATTAAAAAACTTACCAAATTAGGGACTAAATGTTAGTTTATCCTTTTGAGTGGCAGGTCCACTTGGTGGTGGGATTTGGTTAAACAGATATTCACTCTCTCTTTTAACTTCTGGAATGTACCTTTTATTAAGTTGATGATTAAGAATAATTTGGAGTTCAATATAATTATGACTTAGTTCTAATATCACCTCAATAAGTAGAAAAGTGAGATAGGGTGGATCTTAATATGTTTAAGGTCGCATAAATAGTCCAAAAAATGAAAACAAATTGAGGGTGGTAGTAATTGGATTTTTTTTTAATAATTTCTGATTATATCTGTTATTTTTTAATACATAAATAGAAAGTTAATACGTTTCAAAATACTCAAACTTATATCTTTTTACATTATTAAAAATATTCACGCCAATCGAATTAAGAACGCAATTAAAAATATTAATAAGAAAAGCTAAAACATGATTACAAATGCTACTCTTGGGCCCTCCACATGCGACAAGCTTGAATTACAAGTTTTATACTCTTTTTTTTCCAAAAGTAAATGGCTTTTTAGTATATACATTACAAACTTGATGATTGAGGGGAAGGATATACATACAGCTATATCTTTCTTTTTATTTAATTTTAAATTAATCAGAATCTGCAACGGAAACTCCTTTTAAAAGAGCTTTTATGGAAAGGGTGTGTTGATGTAGCCCCTAAGGAAAGGGTAGAAACAATTCATGAATCCCATGAAGCTCATTAGTCAGTGAGGTTTGTTAGAAAAATAAGCTAAAGGGACCCCTCTTCATTAACATCTTTCAAATTAGACCAGAAAGGGTTTGCTTTAAATGCAAAGCAATTCCAGTTATTGAGTCCTTCAATCAAATACAAAAGCTGCCTGACCCCATCACTATTGACTCTTGATTCAACTCTTTTTTTTTTTTTTTTTTTTTTTTTTTGCTTTTGTGGTTGGTGTCCAGGGAGAGGTGGCAGCAGGGTTATAAAGTGAATTTACAGGAAATGTCCATTAAAAACTTGATATCATTTTGAAAAAAATACCTATAAGCAACCAGATTCAGACAATGAGCAAGTGACAAAACACTGAGGAAAGTGTAAGAAAGCAGCAACCCTTGGATCAATCACATATATCATCTCCTTGTAGAGCGTGCCTATGTAATAAAAATATTTTTTTCGATTTACTTAGTGATTTGGTTGTTTTAAGACTGAATCGATTTTTATCAATTTCAAGTAATTTTCAGATTAATTGATTCAATTTTTTTATTCCCATCGTTATATCAATCAGTTCTTGATTCATTCAACCCGTCTTTTTCTAATAACACTAATCATGTCATCAAATTTTGACAGAATTTAACTTAGAAACCAGAATGAATCTAATTACTAAGTTTAAGGATCAAAATGGACAAAAAAAAGCCAGATCCAATAACAAAAATTATATTAGGGAAGATTGTGTCTATTTTTGGTGTGATCATATGTCCCACTAATTGTCTGTATTTGTTTACAAAATAAAGATGGGATTATTTACATTGAATTTTCAAGCAATTAGCCATGGCAGCTCCAACAAACAAAACTTAACTTGGAACTTGCTACTGGTATGAAATCTACAAACAGAGATGGCCTATTTCTAAAATTTATCAATGTTAATGTCGGGTTTTTCTAACAAGAGATGCCGTTCGAGAAAAAAAATTGCAGATATTGAGATTTAAACTCGAATTTCTACGTTACCTATTAGCTCTTTAAGATGAATGTATAAAACCGAGTTAAAAGCCCTAAGTACATGTCCTACTAGGTAAACCAATAAAGAATGACCAAAGGCAATCAATCCCCTAATGCGAAAACAAGCTCAAAATATTATGTTACAATAAGTATATATAGCAACCTCTTTTAGGTAACCAAATAGTATACTTACTAAGCTATAAATATGTACAATGGCATCTCCTCGGTTTAAAAAACTCGCAGCTACCCATCGGATGAATTACCGTAATGGGACGGATCAGCTTGTGGTTGACGAACAAACTGACCTTTAACCCTTGGACGCTGTTCCGCGAGTTTCTTTCGGCTCTCGTAACGGACCTATAAAAAGTATCCAGCGGAAAACATTAGCTGTTTTATAAGACACCGGGATGATGGCAATTGATGGTATTTTTGTACCTTTTTCTCAAAGCATCTATCTTTCCGCTTCAAGCGGAACTTCGTTAGAGCTGCCTCTCTTTGGATAGAACGATGCGAATTTCCGCTAGGACTGGGGAAAACATCGTCGTTCTTGCTGTCTGCAGAAGCTCGGACAACAGCTACCTGCTCGATATTACTGTTATTACTTGCAGCACTGCTTCCATATGCAATACCATTAAGTTGACTTAAGGAGCCGTTACAGAAACTGCTGGTTGCACTCTGGTCGGTGGTAGGGTAAATGTGTCCTCTATCCTCGGTTGAATTCATCTTTTGGTCCAACTTCTGCAAAGGTTGGTTGGTTAACTGGTTTGCGTTAGAGGCAAGTCGATCGTAAAACTGTCCGGATGAGTTGCTTTTAAAACTGGGATGGTGAAATGGGTTCACACAACAGGCAAGTTCCTTTTGGTTGGCTAAGCTCGGACTTGGTACTAGAACAGGCAATATTACCTGTTGTGTGCATGATGCCGCTACTTCAGTTTGCTTCAATTGACCAGTAGTTCCGGTTGTCAAAGGGTTCGTGTTTCTCTGAGGAGTTAGTGTCGGACTAGCAGTGTCAGAGTTATACTCAGTAATACTATTGGGCAACATCTTCTCAGAATCAGTTCCGGACTCTTTCTTTTGATCACTTGCACTTGTCAGCGCTGATTGCAGGGGCTGTGATGGCCTGCTAGAGTACCTGCATTAAGCAAAATGTGATTACATCAATTTGTTCCGAAAAAAGCTTCAAAAGGTTTTGAGCTAAGCTCTTGAGAGGGTACCGAGAAATACAACAGAAACCAACCTTGTAAAGGCTGAAGAATTAGGATGCCAAAGGGTAGGCTTTTCTCGAGTAGCATGATTCTTGAATGCATTAGGATAACATCGTCCCAACGAAAAATCCAAGTGTGTCAAAGATCCGACCTTACTTGTGCTATTCATCAAAGAAGAATTGCAATTTCTATCGAATGTTCCCATGAAATCAATAGCTTTTCTTGGTGAATCACCAAGGGCATCACCGGCCTCAACCAAGATCTCGGTATCCTTGCAAGCACCAACTGCTGCTCACAAATTTGATTCGAGTTTAGAGAAAGGTTATATATGCTCTTCAAACTGAACAGATAAAACAATGCCAAAATTCAAAATTTAGCGTCTTACTTACCCCCAGTTTTCTTCTCATGCACGAGCAGTCTCTGATTGAAATTCGTCTGAACTTCGTGCTCCTGAGAATTACTCGGCAAGAGCAAAAATTCCTGCATATTTTCCATGTTTGCATCCTCAGCTTCCATGTCTGGTTTTGTACATGTGCTCTGCAAGGGACAGAAAACATGCAATCTGTAAAAAACTTCATGCAGCCAACATAAACCAAACGAAATGCACTAATCTATGACCTTAGGAGGCTCCGTTAAGTAGATTGTTTTTAAAAGGGCACAATACTAATTATATAGGAAATGCACTAATCTATTACCAAATAAAGACGACAAATGAAGAACACTGACCTGAGCTTCACTCCCTTTCTCGGTTTGTTCCTTATTTCTTTCACCTCCAACCAAACAACCACTCGAACAATTGCTTGCAGCATTATTTTCAGATATAGCTTCAACCTTTTTCTGCCCAACGCTCTCGTCCTGAGGGGTGTTTCCACTGGCTATCAACTGATTCAAACAAGAAACATAAACCGGGATCAGAAAAAATGTAAATTATAACATTGAAGGAACAGTTAAAAGAGGGAAAATGAAATGAAGTGTAGAAGTAAGCATACTTGTTGTCTTCTCCATACATGCTGCCATAAATTTTTCAGCTCATTTCTTCTTAGTGGCTTAACAAGATAGTCAGCAGCCCCTCTCAACATGCATTTGTATACCGTGCTAATCGAATCTTGTGAGGACATCACTGCACAATCATGCCGACAGGGAAAAAATAATTAATTGTTTTGCCGGACATATAGTAGAAATGTCTAGAAAATATTATAGTATCCTCCATAACGTACTTATAACAGGGATGCTTTTACAAATCTCGTGTTCCATGATCAACGTGAGAAGAGCGAATCCCGATATAGATGGCAAATCCACTTCTGTCAATATGAGATCAATGTTATGGGGTTTTGCTTTTAGCATCTCCCATGCCTGCAAGCCATCAGGAACAGCAGAAACTGCACCCAAAAAATGGGGGGGAAAGCCATCTTCAGTTCTGAATGTAGCGTATTATGATTCTAAAAGACTTCTAATTTCGAGACAAGAATTGATGTACAGTTTTGCAGGCTAGGAAAAAGAAAAAAAACAAAAAGGAACAGCTTGATCCACCATATGTAACCATGTTTTATTGCCAAAATGATAAAAAAGCAGAGGATCTTGCATATGAAGTGGAATCATTTCAATACAAAACTAGTTGGGGTGGGACTCAAACAACCCAAAACGATAATACTAATGCAAATTGAATTTTAGAGAAACATATTTACAAGCTGAAATCAACATGTTTTGAGATGAAATAAAGTTGTAATGCCCGTATCAGACACTCACACTCAAGTCAAACTAATATTGCTATAAATTATGAGATTTTGTTTTTACTTTTTTTTTTTTTTAAAATGCATTGATCCAATTTCACAAAATACGAAATTGTTGATAGAAGGAAGAACATGTGGCGGTTTAAGACAGTTTACCCGAATGATCGTAATATGGTTACAGGGAGAGGATCGAAGAGGAGATCAGAGCAGAAAAGAGTTGAGAGCCTCTTTTAGAAAAGGTGTCATGATCACTTTTCATGGTACCCCTAAAACCTATAAGGGTTCTCTCTAGTAATTCCCGAGGTGCCACCTGTCACCTTAGGAACTATCAAAGAGAACGCTTACGAGCACCGGAAAAAGGGACCAAGACACCTTCACTTTTTAAAAAAGGTTCTCAACTCTCTTTTACTCTGATCTCCTCTCCGGTCCTCCCCCGGTATCCGTACTCCGATCATCCAATCCCACCTACGGCTCTCCAAACCGCCACAATCTCCTCCTTATATCAACAGAAAATGAATTTAAGCACGTGGATCCTATCTCCCAAGGAAATTTACTAACAAATAACCAAATCAGTCAGATTTATTCATAAGCAAAAAAAAAAAAGTTATGTTATTCATATAAACCATTTGAGCTAAGAAGAACAACTGCTAAGAAAACATTTAAATAAAGAGAGAAGGCAAGCTGAATTATGGATTGGCTCTAGCACCTTAAAGTACCCATTAAAACTAAAACAACTAAAAACAGTGAAATTGAAAACCAGAAGCAGTAATGGATAAAAATCTCGGGCAGCCATGAAACAGAGACGATTTACAAATAAGTACCCATCAAAGCTGACAGCAATTGAAAAACCACTAAACATTTTCATCTGATAACAGTAATTCAAATAAACCCTCAAAAAAATGGAAACTAACCTCTGTAATTGCATTTCCTAAGAAGAGCAGTAACAATCTGTCTAGTTGAATCATCAGCTTCAACCAATAAAACCCTTAACGCCATTGTTGGTAAAAAGCTTTCCCAATTCACAGCTTCACCAGAAACAAAACTCCCACCACTCATAATCTTCCTTCTCTTATTCCCTTCAAATTCCTCATTTTCTCTATCGACTTCGCTCTCTGTTTTCACTTCATCGCTGCTCATCAAAACCTCACCCATATGTTCTCTTCTTCTTTTTTTATGAATGTTACCACTAAAATCTAACACCAAACACAGTACAATTTTACCCTTGACTTTGAACTCCAAGCTTTAGCAATGGGAGAAAACAATGTAAAAAGCAAAGCAAAAATAAGTAGGAAAAAGAAAAATCTAACCCATTGCTGCTAAAAATATCTTAAAACGGGTCGCTTAGATCTAACGGCTATAAAACGAAATTGAATTACTGAACCGACTTTGATCTAACGGTTGAGAAAATCTCTTAGCTATGAAGAGCAGAAAAATATCTAAAAGTTTGATTTGTATGGCCTATGGAAGCCACGTCAGCTATATGATCTAAAGGCTCACAAGGATTTGGCTTTTGAGGCTGTCGTTTAATCTTTGCATATAAAATAATAAAAAATTAATTATTTGATTTTATTAATTAAGGGTCAAGGCAATAAAATAAGGCGGGCCTTAAGCTTCGGTCTTTTTTTTTTTCTTTTTTTTTAGATTTGAGATATTTTTTGTGTGTGTGGGGCCTACAGTTAATATCTGGAGATTTTTTCTTTTTTTGAGTTTTTGAGGTGGAATTTCTTGGACAGGATCCGAACACGTGGAGGAGTATGACAAGGGGAACGTCTTGTTTTGTTCTGTCAGCGATGCGTTTTACGGTAGGTGGATTTCACTCGCGTTTTTATTGATTGGATTTAGATGGGCATTGAAGCAAGTGGCTCTCTTTTTCTCTACTTTTGTGTTTGTTTTACAACTAGTCAGAAGGCGCGTGGTATACTTTTTTTAGGACAACTTCAAATTATAGACGTGCGTTTTATACGTGGCTGCTCGATTCTGGAATATGTGAAATAAATTCTATAGTATAATGATGGTCGGTACAGTTCAGATTCCAATCGTACCACTGTACGTATTTTTATATGTTACACTGATAATAAATGGTAAAAGTATAGTGGGAGAATTTGTATTAGGATTTAAATTGATTTTTACTTATTTTATTTAAAAAATAATTAAATTTGTTTCTATTTGTTAAATTAAAATGTAAAGTAGTTTTTTTTTAAAGTTTATTTATTATATTGTTGAAAACTGACACGACTGGCTAGGTAGTTATAAAATTGGCATGACTGAGTAAGTAGTTACACGTGTTATATTATGTGTACCTCATTTTGACGTGCAAGGACCAGTTTTTAACAGTAAAAATAGATGAAACTTTTAATAAAATAAGCAATTTACTCTTTGATATAATGTACAATACCTAATTTTTATTTTTTTTAGTAGAGTGAGAAAATGTAATCCAACTCTTAATATAAAACCTCCATGATACTTTTATAAATATTAAATAATTTAAATTTCATTTCAGTTAAAATTTTTATGTACTTTAATTATGTTAATATTGTTCTATCTATGTTGATTGATACCTATTTGTACATATCGAGAAGTAAAATTCCTAACAATATTTGTAAGTAAAAACTAGTGCAATTAGATCGAAACTGGTTGAGTATATTGATCCAAATAAAGAATTGAATCAACCTTTGATTGAATTAATCTAAAAAATAAAAGGTCGGAGATAAAAAAAATAACGATTGAATTGACTAAATGATTTTTTATTTATAATATTTATGATTTCTATTGTTTATTTAATTATTTTTGTACCAAACTCATGTAAGGCAAATCGATACTTTTGATTTGATTTTTAAAACATCAATAAAAACTATATATTTATTGCAAAATGCATAACTTGAAAAGAAGACTAAAGATGAGAATGGGATGGGGCTGTTTTGAGCATATCTAATCAACTCGATATATCTTAATTTAATACATCGTTGATTCAATCTTAAATTAAATATTAATTTATTTATCAAAAATTATATTTGAAAAAATAAAGTTATAATTAACATGCTACAATTATTTTTATTATAAAAAATATAATATTTTTAACATATAGAACAATATTATTTTTAATGATACTATTAATTATTTTTTTAATATAAAATTTTATTATTGTACATTCTAAATTAATATTATATATAAAGCTATTTTGATAATTATTTGGACTAATTTTATAATTAAATCTACCCAAAAATCGACAAAAGGAGATCCAATCATATGAAATCGGATGGAAACTCATCATCGCATTCAGATTTTTTCTAATTATCCCTACAAAAGTCTCATAAGTAGCTTTAAAGAAGGGGGAAAAGCCAATAAAAGCAATTGCAATGTTTTATCATCATTTCACAAAACCAAAATCAAATCGTTTGCTTCCTTAAAATATCTTATTCTTTTCACTCAATTTGCGCACTAATAATGTTTTATTATTAGTAGAGATTTTTTTATATTAAGAATTGAATTATATTTTATTTTTTATTTAAAAAATGAGTAAATTAGTTCATATATATTAAATTAAACAGCAAGTTAATCTCTTGAATAAAAAATTCATCAATTTCTACTATTTAAAAATTGTCCTCCATATGTTAATATAAATTATACATGACATGCCACGTATAAATATCTAATTATTTAGCCAACAATATCAATTTTTAATAATATAAATGAATGAACATTTAATCAGAAAGATCCTAGTTATTAACTAATTTACTTAATTTTTTGAATAAAAGAGACAAATACAATTTGACTCCTAATATAAAAAATTTCACAATATTTTTACCCAAAAGCTGACTAAACAAACAAGTAACATTGTTTAAATTTTTTTAATACCATTTATATGATGCTTTGTTTTAATTTTTTGGGTAGGATGCTTGATTATCCTTGAAAGTTCTATAATTGCTAAAATTTAATTCCATGAATAATAATTTCAGAAGCAACATGATTGTAAATTAATCAATTATTGAACAAAAAATAAAAGCAATAGCGTTTGATTTGACATAGTTTTCTATGTTATCCCATACTTGCATTGTATTTCATGGTGGGGTAAAGTTTTTACTGTCTTTTTCTTTTACCAAAGAGGGAACGATACACGTTTAGATTAATCTGAGGTTAATTGAGATTTATTTTATTTTTTTTAAAAAATTAAGTACCACATTTTTAAGGGTGAAAGTACTTATAAAACTCCTAATACTCTGAATTAATTTACTCTATACTATTAAAAAGAAATAAATAATACTTCAGTATATACATGAAACATGCCTCGTGCCTTTGTATCAAATAACCTAATATTTTTAATTGCAAATCATAGTAGTTATTTCCCATGTTTTGTATGTGGAGAAAAAAAGTAAGTAATAAATCTAATTACCCCCAAAACAGTAACATAATTTAATAACCAATAAAGGATCGTTGAAGGATTCACATATCAAGCAAGATTAGAGTAATATTTAAAAGAAAAAACCGTTAATATCAAAATGAGATAAAAGGACCAAACTTAGTTTCATCCACCTGCGTTCAGAAATAGTTGCTTCATCTCCAAGAAAAACCATTAATTCCTAACCTCACTTGTCCTCATAGACACTATCCATTTATACTCTGCTTAAGAAACATTCAACATATCTTAGCCCTAAATCTTTCCTTCAATGCAAGCAACGCTTGGACTTTCTGTTTCTTTTGAATATGAACTTCAATGGCTAACTGGTCCAGCCTGAAAAGATAATCAGTCATATGTATAAGATTCACAAGAGTGAAGTTCAGACTTGCCATTTGAAAAAAAAGGTCTAGTTTCAATTTCATGTTTCGTATAAATGGGACAGCTATTAGAATATGTGTGACGGTAAAACCACATTAATGCGTAACATATCATGTCCTGTTATACATGTATACTGGATTAATAGGAAGTTTACCCCCAACATTACTCGCAAGTTCGACACATAACCTACTGAGCCTAACAAAAGCAGCCATGAACGAGGGGTTACTCCTTGCATTGAATATCAGAAATCAGAATTTACCTACCTTGTCAGGTGATCCTGACCTTGACCTTGACCTTGACCTCGATCTTGCTCTGAATCAATGAATAGAAGGAAAAGAAAGTTCTCATAAATTGTACGGTAACAACTAGACCGAATAACAAAGCAAAGAAGCTAAGAGGAAGATGAGACCCAATTACCTAGATGACTTAACAGGAGAGACAGATCTTGCTTTAACTGGTGAGTTGGATGCAGGTCTTTCCCGTGATTTACTGCATGCATGGAAGAAAATAGGTGGAGTTTTGGCGCGCGTTTGAACTAAAAAGGTTAAAAATGACTGAAAGAGAAGGGGAAAGGGTCTATACCTCCGGTCTCTTTTAACGCTGAGGCTTCTGCTACGGTTTCTGCTTCTGCTTCTACTTCTACTCCCGGAGGGGCTGCTCTCGTATCTCCTCACCTATCCATATTGAAGAACAAATAAACATCAAAGACTTAAAAGAAACTGAAAGTTGATTTTGAAAATTCTATATGGCCTAACATAACAAAGGAAAATATATATACATTTGCCATGAAAGATGTTGATGGATCCGCATAAGGCCACAATGCCAGAAATCCTTTGCAATTATAACCAGTGAGAAGTTCCGGGGAGAAATGAAGGGTATGGAATAATTACGGAAAAGTGAAGGATAGAGGGATGGTCAGACCATAACGATTCACGTGTTTACTTGGTCAAAAGTACAAGCACTAGTCTCAGATTGTGTGAACTCATGGATAGTAATAAATAATAATTTTGCACATTAAAACAACTCAATGGACTAATGCATAGCAAGGTTACCCGAATATAAGCTCTTGCCCAAGGATTTCTAAACTCGGTATCATCAAGTTTACTGATCTGCAAGGTGTTAAAACATGTCGGCTGAATTACAAGCACTGAAGAAGCACAACTTCAGGGCAAGGAGGTATAAAATTCTATCTAAACAACTTACAGCATATTTCATGTCATCATAATTGGTAAAATCAACTATACCAAATGTCCCTGATTGAACAGAGAGAGAGAGTAAATAAAAACTCATTTGAAAACATTAAGGCATAAAAACTAAGCTGATCTAGTTGAAAAATCAAGAAGAGATGACAAGTATTAGAATTTCAACCCATTGCAACATAAAGGGAACAACTCATAAAACAATCAGAATTTGAAGAGAAAGTACAAGCATATTAAAGAGAAGTAGCAGAAACAACAGATCTTAAATTATAAACATCACCAAGTTGGAGCACCCAAAACATCCATTTAAGTATGCCCCACATAAGATGGTAAGAATAACGAAGTGCATCATTTTAGATTTAATAGAGTTTGAACAAATAAAGATTCAAGATCTGTATATAAAATGAAAAGAGAAAAGAATAAGCAGAGAGCATCAAAGGGATAAGGTAAACAATGAACTATAAATGCTTATCAACACATCCCATCTGGTCATACCATCACTGTCATGTGAAATTTCCACAAAACACATATCACCTGCTTTTCGCATGTGATCCTGAATAATTTACAAATAGGTAAGTGATACAGCTGAAATAACAAATCCCAAATTTCTTTTTGAGTTCACTAAACCTTCAAATCTTGCCAGGAAGCAGAAGAAGGGAGCCCACGAACGATAACTGCAGGGAAACAAATATGTATATTAGAACCATTTGTTAGTGCAGATAAACGCTAAATAGACAACAACAGGAATTGCACAGTTGAACTACTAGGCAGACCTCGATATTCAGAATGACGTGATACACCAAACTTAGCCGCAGCGCCACCATACCCGCCTCGACGATCACTTGAGGATTGTCCTCTACCACCATGTGCAAGCTCAACCTACATCAATTACAATAAAAAGCCAGTTATGTGGGGAAAATAAATAAAAAAAATGAAAACAACAAGAGCCTCTTATTACCCTCAAACGACAACCATCAAAGTTATAACCATCTCGACCTCTGATTGCATCTTCAGCATCCCGGGGATCCTCAAACTACAAAACAAACACAACTTATTTAGAAATCGTTACCATTGATTTATCCATTCTAGATAAAACATCCGATGAGAAATGTACCTCAACAAAACAAAAACATGGAGGGCGGAGTGGAATCTTCAATTCAATATCCAAAATACGACCATACTACATAAGAAAACAAACAGTTATCAACCAAAGGGAAAGACATTCTTCAAAAGCATTAAAATGTTGTGGGTCGTAAAGTCTAGATTACATGCGACAAAATCAAGCACGATATAGAATACATACATTACTGCTGTGATAAAAAATGAAATGGTATTCATTCTTTGATAGAAGAAAAAAGGCATTGGCAGAATATTAAATTCAACACATACCTTGTAGAATATATCTTCAACCTCCCATTCTCTAATATCAGAGGGTAGGTTGCCGACATAGATAGTGCGAGAGAAGCGACCACTCATTCCACTACCAGCAAAAAAATAATAGAAATATTTCACTGCATGCACCAAAAAACAAAGCCAAGTTAACAAAGAAACAATTTTCCATTCCATATTTATAAAAAACAACGTAACAATAGCCACACACATATATCCCTTTATCATCAGCATCAACTCTGATGACAATGGAAAAAGATTATTTCATAACCAAAAACAATGAAGCAAACCAAGTCAGCAAAAACTGTGAACGGTGCTCCACAAGCTCCATTGCTCATTTGCTCCAACATTTGAAACTTAACATGGTCTCATCATCCTCAATAATGAATATATATATGAATATGTATATGTATATACATGCAAAACCAAGAAACAGGCAGCAAACCAAATTAACAATTCCTACAAATATTCATACAGAATCTCTATCGCTCTCCAGAATTACAACCTTTAACATGGTCTCCTCATCCTCTCATTAACCTTTTTTTTTCCAGAGCTTCAGAAGGTAGCAACAAGCTCCAATTATTAAAATCAATAACAACCAACTCTCCCACTCCATTTCTATACCCCCTATGTATCATTGCAAAAGCTCTTATTTGTCCAAGCGCTTGTCATCGATCATAAACAAGGCATGCTTGTCACCAGATGAGGTGAGATTTTCACACACATAGTTAATTTATTTCATTTTACCTCCCTCATCTCAATTTTAACTACATTGAAGAAACATAAACCCTAAAAAATACATTTTTTTTAAATCCCAGATTTCTTCCCCTTTTAAACACAATCTCGAATTACCGGCGATTACTTTCAAGAGACAGACAATAAAGCAAAAGGAATCGACAATTTAAAAAGAAAAAAAATTCAAGTACGAATGTGAGCAATGGAAAGGTAATGTCATTGTACCGGCGATTTAATAACTTGGGGAGAGTGGAGTGGAGACGATGAGAATCAATTGGCAAACTGTTGGCCCTAGGAGGAGTAAAACCTGAGCTTGACGGGGCCTCGTGGTGGAGCCTGTCCTGCCTGGTCAAATCTGACTTAGCTTAACTAGCTAGTGGCTAGGGTTCGCTTCTCTTCGTCTTTGCCAAGCTTCTCGTGGGTTTACCCAAAGCCCATTCGATTTGATTATATGTTGAAGAGCCTTGAACCGGACCCGGCCCTAACCTTGCCTAATCACGTTATCTTTTATAGGCTTTAGCTGTAGTCCAAATAGCTTGTAGTTACACATTTAATAAATATTAGATTATATCACACGCAAATATATACGAAAATTTGAATAAAAATATATATTTAGAAATAACATATGATATTAAAATATTAAGTGATAAATTAATTATTTTACTAATATAATTAGTTCGGATTCAAATCCTATTATATGTATATTTTTATTAAAAAATATTGAAGTACCCTTCAATAATATAACTTATTTTAATTATGAAAAAGACTTCCGTAATTTAACAACTGAGTTGGTGACCCAGTTGAAGGTAACATCAATTTAATAAAACACTTAAATAGAATGATTATAATGTGATAAATTGACAATATTAAGTGACTATATAACAATTTGGTTAAAATAAGTCATAACTCTTTGTATTTTTTTGTAAATTTAGAATTTAGTCATTGTACTTTTATTTCTAAAAATTTAACTCTTTTAATTTTTAAATGTCAAAATTTAAGTCCAACTGTTGATACTGTTAAATTTATCATGTTAAATTCAGGTTCATCACAATTCTTTTTTTTTTAGTTACATGACTAGTAATTGAGTATTTTGTTTATTTCAAAATGTCATATTAATAAATTTAACAAAAGATAATTAATGTTGTTAACAATTGAACTTGTATTTTGAAATTTAAAAGGTAAAAATACTAAATTTCTAAAAAATTAATTATAAAAATTAAATTCCAAATTTACAAATAATACAAAAAATTATGACATATTTTAACTTAATTTTTTTTAGAATTAGGTAATAAACTTATGCCAACTTCACATATATATTAAAAATAAATAGTAAACAAAGCATAGACCTCTTTATTTTTTCTTCACCAGTAATTTTATTATAAATTCTTATTATATCTATTTTCTGAGATATAATATTTAAAATTATTCATGATCTTTTATCAACTCTAAAATAAAAGGATAATATACTTTAATGCAATTAAATATACATTTTCTTACGCCGACAATAATACTAATACTAATAAAATTGAGACTCAGGTGGCACAAATATCTTCCCTAAGTTGTAGTATAATTTTGTTTTATTTTGTTATTAGCTTCATATGACTTTAATTTCTAGAGGTTCAATCCTTTGGAGCCAAATGGTCTTCGATTTTAGAAGATTTGATTGATCGAACAATCTAGAAGTTCAGGACGACATCGTTTAACAAATCAGTCTCAACCACCCAGTTTTCCTTATCAAACCGAAAAGACACGTGGGACATCCATTTAAATGACTTTTTTTTGGCATTTTTGGAATATTAGCTCGAGTGGGCCATTGCTATATGATTGGTCGCTTTTTTTTTGTTAATTTTTATAATATAAATAAAATAATATATATGACACGAGAAAATTAAAAATAGCAGAACTCATATTATATGGAAATCGTAAATATATATTTCCTTTCCTGTACCTTTTAAACCGATAAGATTTAAATTCTTTATAATTTTACATTAAATGCATGTTTTCAATTTATTTAATTACATTAATACTTTCATAAAAAAATTACATTAATACTAATTAAATGCATGTTTTCGATTCATTTAAATATTTTTTATATAACTATTAAATGATGAAATTATATTTTTATCATCGTAAAGATATATAATTAAATTTCAATCCTTCAAATAAATTTTTTAACTTCGTCTTGATTAACTTGATATGCTTAAATATAATTTTATGTTAAAAATAAAAGAAATAATAAAAACGAAGGAAAAGATTTATTACAATAATTTTTTTTTCAATTACATTGTAAAATTATTGGTGTAAAAGAGGTAAAATTATCTCGTCTACAATTTGTGGAATTTTTAAACTTCACAAGCGAGCTGAAGGTGTAATATGTATCATTTAAATAAAAAGTTATTTCGAATTATTTTAACTTTTTTCATATCTGAATTTAGAATTTTATTTTGACCAAATGGATTTTATTTTATAGTTTCTAGATATTAATTGATAAAACTTCAATCTATTTTTTCATGAATATTTTTAAAAATAAAGTAAATAAAAATAATTTAAAAAACTCCTACATAATATTTTTAAATAGTTTTATGTAGTATTTTCATTAATTTTAAATTGAATTAGTTATTTTTAACAATAAATATAATTAATTATAAATTGAATAAAGAATAATACGATCCAATTCCTATAGCTATAATTTTTAACTTGTGTACTAACAACCATCCAAGTCCCATGGTTTGAATAGATTTTCGATTTCTTTCTTCTTCTTTTTTCTTAGTGTCAATGCAAACAGAAGTTGTTGTTTTATTAAAAAATACTTAAGGTGAGTTTGTATGGATGGTGTAGTCACGTTACAGTATTGTAACAGTATTTAATTTCATCGTCACTGAGATTTTTACATTATCCGCGAGTAAATACATCGTCTATCTAAACTCACTTAATAAAATTAAGCAAATTATTTAATCACTTTTTTTTTCAAAATGTAAGTTATTTAATTTATTGTTACAAAAATATGGGTAAACTACACTTAGTATCACTAAACTATTAGTAAGTTTATGTGTTGGTGACTCAACTTCAAGATGTTACAAAATGATCACAGAACTATTTAAAAATTTCATTTAAGTAATTGATATTGTATGGCCTTCACTATTTGTACAGTCTACACCAATTGAAAGCTCTCCTCCCCCTCACTGATCTCGAAAATTGATCGTCAAATCAATTTGAATATAATGTATGGTTTTCTATTCATTCATCATACGAATCGACAAATTATCCCTTGGAGGTCGCTAGCTAAACTTTTTAAAGAAAAAACTAAAAGATCTACAACTTAAATAAAAACTTTAGAATAGTTCAGTGACTATTTTTTAACATTTAGAAGTCGAGTGACTAAATAATAAATTTACTAATAGTTTAATGACCTTGAATGTAGTTTACCCTAAAATTTTAATGATACCGTTCAGTGGATAAGCAAATGGAAGAAAACTGATGTCTGTCACGGAAGTCGATAAAGAGGACTACGGGCGCTGTAACTCTATCCAGATACTTCGTACACGTGTCAGTATTAAAGTGGTATTTGTCACAGAGAAAAGAATAAATGTGTCCGTGTTTTAACGCATCCTACTCAGCATTATTTATGTCTTTGATTTCCCTTTTTTTCCTTATTTACCACGAGTTTTGAAATGGCTAGTTTAATTCCAAATATCGTTCAGAAAAGAGTTTAATTCCAAATTTTCAGAGCATAATATCAGTAAATACAACGTCAAATTAGTTTATCTAAATTTCCTAAATTTGATAAATAAATAAATAAAGTCTTCTTTCTTTTCTTTTTCCTTCATTTCCAATCAACTAGCTTCACAGAAAAGTTTTTTTCTTTGTTTTATTTAATTACGTTACGTACCATAGTGTGTCATAAACCATCGGATAATGGTACATGCATGCATGAATTTGCATTTTAGAACTTTTGGAAGATAAAATACTAACAAGATAAGAGGGCAGTGGAAGGGAAATTACAAGCTACTTAGAATTAGCTTTTCGTAGGCATATAATATATGATAGTTTGTGTATTACGAGTTTTGTAATAATTTATATGTTATTAGCATATAATTAACAAATTTGTACGATTGGGTAAAAGAAATTGTAACAATTCGTGTAATTAGATATTATTTTTTGCATAACTGGATAATGTTTACGAGATTTGTAATAATATGTGTTATTTACAAAAAAAAAACATAACCAATATTGTAATAATTTGTGTAATTAAATAATGTTTGTTGTATGAAATATTACAGAAGTAAATAATATTTTATGTAATCACATGAGATTTATTACAATTCGTGTACGTACCCTTCATCACCATTTTTTTATATATATTTTGTTCGTTGGGTTAGGAAAACAAATATATATAATATATATAAGGATGAAAAAAAAAGAAGAAAAAAAATACTTTTTATTGTTGTATATTTGGTCAAGAAAGTAAAGAAGTAGAAAATTCCTTTAATTGATAAATTAAAAATTAAAAATAATTTTAATTATGTTCTTGTAGATATTCTTACATGATTTACAATTAAGTTGTAAAAGACAAAGATCGTATACCATTTTTACTTTTTTTTTTTAATTTCTTCCATGCGTAATTAATTATTATTAAGGGGTTGGCTTTTTTTTGAGATAAATTTTCGAAGCATTATTTGTTAAATAGTCGATTGAACCATTAAAAAATGGAGATATTATGCTTTTAGTGTCTATGCTCGATTTTAACCTAATATTGGACTCTTCTCATAGTGAAGAGATAAAACTCAAAGCTAAAATCGGGCATAGACACATCAAACACAATACTTCTTTTTGAGAATTAATTACTCAGCAGACAACTCCTCAATCACTTTTATAAGGTTAAAATTCGGATTGGATTTCTTTACGGGAGTGAAGGAAAAGGTTGTTCAAATTTAGCCGAAACCTATTGTAAAACACTTAAAGCAATGCAAGTTATTTATAACTATGAACTGTGGTTAGTTTTATTGATAAATGGTAGGGGTAAGGGCTGTCTACAGATCCAATCCCATATTGATTTCAATTGAAAATTTAAGCAAAATTTTATCATTTTATTTGTAATTCAATCGATTTAAAATAAATTAGTAATTCTTTCATAATTTAATGTTAAAATTAACCAATTAAAAAATTGTATTAAAAATTATTTAGGCTTAAGGATGTAAAAAGTCTTTAAACTTAAAAGAAGAAGAAGAAGAAGAAGAAGAAGAAAAAGCAATTAAGCCTCTCCTTTTCTTTTTTTTTTATACTCAATTGAGCACTTAAACTTTTAAAATACATAAAATGGCCCTCAAACTTAAAAAAAAAAACAATTAAGTCCCTCATTTTTTTATACTCAATTGACCACTTGAACTTTCAAAATCTATTAAAAAGGCATTCAAACTTCTTCTTCTTCAACAAAAAAATAAATTAATTAAGCCTCTTTTTTCAAAATGCATAAAAAAAGATCCTCAAAATTTTTCAAAAAAAACAATTAAGCCCCTGCTCTTATTAAAAATTAGAAAAAAATTATAAAATTAATAAATAATAAATTTTATTTAAATATTAATAAAATTTCAAAAATTTAAAAATTATTAAAAATTAGAATTCTTTTTATAAAAATAGTAAAAAAACAAAAAGTTGTAAAATTTTATAAAAATCATAAAAAAAATTAACGACCCCTAGTTTTTTCAATTAGAGCATCACGTGTCACAACATAGCGTGACATGTGACAAAAAATGATAAAAAAATCAATAAAAATTATAGAAAAATTATAAAATATTTATTTTGATACAATAATTTTTATAATTTTTTATAAAATTTATATTTCTTTACATTTTATATTTTTTACGACTTTATAAAAGTTTATATTTCTATATATTTTACATTTTTTTACTATTTTTATAAAATTTTGTAAAATTTTATATTTTTTAAGATTTTTATATTTTTTTCTAATTTTTAATAAAATTTTAATATTTAATTTTTTATTAAAATTCAATACTATTTATAAATTTTATTGATTTTATATTTTTATAATTTTTCTAATTTTTTTTTGAGAAAGTTTAAAGATCTTTTTGATGTATTTTAAAAGTTCATGTATCCAATTGAAAGTAAAAAATATATTTTAATTACTTTTTAAAAAAATTTAAGAAATTTTTTATGCATTTTAAAAGTGTTTATTTTTTAAAAATTTTTATAACTTTTTACACTCTTAAGCGGATTATTTAATTTACACTTTTAAATATCCACGTAAGCATCTCCTCATTTTTCACTCCATTTAAAACACACACCCAAACCATTGTCAATTTACAGAATCATAGCTTTAACCGATACATAAGAAAATATTTTCTTTAAAAAAAACTAAAAAAAAAAAACATATTATAAGAAAACACACACAAAGAGAAACCAAACAAAAAGGTTGTCCTCTTTGTTAGCCGTTTTCTCTATCGATTTGCGGAGTCTCTCTCTTTTTCTTTTTTTTCCTTTTTCTTTCTTGTATTTCTCAGTGTATGAAGTGACGATCTTTAAGGTTTTCTTTTGGATTTTACATCAATGGAAGCCATTTAGATGAGGCGGGTACGTTGTTCTTCTAACAACTTCAACTACAAAAACAACTTTAATCTTCGGTTTTTTTTTTCTCTCCAGGGTTTTTTTTTATCATTGAATGAAGCAGAAATAAGAAAGATGGGATTTTTTTTCTTGTTTACAGGAAAATCTGAACCAGACCGTTCTTTCATAAAAGGGGAATTTTTTTTTTCCCATTCGATCATGGCGGTTGCTGAGAATGACGGGTCGAAAATCGGGTCATCGGGTCAAAATTTGGTGCCGGTTGACACCGATACGGTCAGCGATTCCGGTAAACCGAAAACCAACTCCGATTCCATGACTGTTACTAAGACTACCGAGGAACCACGAGCAGCAGCAGGAGAAGCCATCAACGGCGATGGGTTCAACGAAAACAACCACCACCACCAGCAGATGGCTACAATGACCGATAAGCTTAATGGGTTTACCAGTGTTCAAAATGGGGGTAATAATGGTGAAATTCTCAAGAAAAACATCACTGATTTGGTTGAAACTTTGTCTAAGCTTAACCCCATGGCTGAAGAATTTATACCCCCTTCCCTAATCAATCATCATCAGCAACAACATAATCTTAATGATAACCAGTTTCTGGAAAATGGGTTTGGATTTAGTGCTGAAAATACTAATAGAAGGGTATGCCTTTTTTGCTTTGGCATTTTTGGTTTTTTATTTTTATATTGGTACCTATTTTGTCTGATAATTTGTTCTTTTTTCTTTTAACACAGAAAAGGACTTACTTTAGCCAAGGGAAGAGAAGGTTGAATAATCGAACCAGCATTGCGCAAAGAGAGGATGCGATTCGAAAAACTGTATACGTATCCGATATCGATCTGCAGGTAACATATTTTCAGTTTTTTACTTTGTTTATGTACTGATATATAGTGATGTATTGATGTATTGATTGTGTTTTATATGGTATTTAGGTTACTGAGGAGCTTCTTGCTGGTCTTTTTCTAAGTTGCGGACCGGTATTTACCTTTTGTTTCTTTCTGTATTTAGTACCGAATTTTTTCGGTTATTTCCGTTAAAAGAACTTTCTGTTATAGGTTGTTGATTGTCGTATATGCGGTGATCCTAATTCTGTTCTCCGCTTTGCCTTTGTCGAGTTCTATAAAGAAGGTAATAATGATAATAATATGAATGTTTTATGCATTTGGTAAGCATTGGTGTCCGCTTTCGTTTTTACAATATTGGTGATTCGGTGTTGTTGTAGAGGATGCAAAGGCTGCTTTGAATTTGTCCGGAACCATCCTTGGTTATTACCCTCTAAAAGTGATGCCTTCCAAGACTGCCATCGCGCCTGTTAACCCAACTTTTTTACCTAGGGTAAAGCATATATACTATAATAGTTTGTGTCATGTTGATATGCGTTTTTGTTTTTAATGCCTCTGAATATTTTATGTTCTTCAGTCTGAGGACGAGCGGGAAATGTGCACGAGGACCATTTACTGTACAAACATCGACAAGAAGGTAGTTTCTCATATCCCATTATTTCCCTCAAATGCTAGTGTGATCAATAACCTGAGTGGTATTACTTGTTCTGACTGATACAGATTACTCAAGCTGATGTCAAGCTCTTCTTCGAATCAGTTTGCGGGGAGGTTTGTAGTTTCTCTCATGCAACGTGCCGTATAAATGCTGCATGTCTCGTAATTATTGGATTTTATGATTTGTTACTGAATACTTTTCTTTTCTTGTAGGTTCAACGATTGAGGCTCTTGGGAGACTATCATCATTCAACTCGCATTGCTTTTGTTGAGTTCACATTGGTAGTTACTCTCTTGCTATCTTTATTTACCGAAAGTTGGTATGATGTTGAATTTTTACGCATTGTACTTTCTTGAGGAGAGAATAATCTATCTTTACCGGTTTTTAAATCTTTTAGTTCACATAGTTTAATGATGCTTTTGGCATCATTTGCCCTTTTAGCCAGAATCATTTTGTCCCAGAATGGAACCGCCAAAATGTATATTTTGCTGCAGAAATTTGGTCATAATCAGGGATGAAGCCAAAAAATTGCTTTAGGAGGGACCAGAGATGAATGATAAATTACCGAGGACCAAAGTGCAAATTTACCATTATACTAACATGCAAATTCATAAAAAATTATGGAGTTAAATGGCAAATCTACCATTTCTGGGTGGCCAAGGCCACTGCCTGCTCTCTTCTGTCTTTGTCCCTGGTTGTAATCATGCTATTGCCATTGAACAATTGTGCTGCAACTCGTTTTAATGTTGCCGTTATTTGTTAACTAGTAAATTTACTTGAATGCCATTCATGCAGGCTGATAGTGCGATCGCTGCCCTCAACTGCAGTGGTGCAGTTTTGGGATCACTGCCCATAAGGTCGGTTTTAGTTCATATCACAGCCCTCAAGTCTTTTTCGGTTGTAAAATTCATCCCTTTTTTATTTTTCACCCAAAATTTATTGGATTATTTGCCTTTTGCGTACGCAGGGTAAGTCCATCAAAGACACCTGTTCGTCCCCGTGCTCCTCGTCCTGCCCTGGGCTGAACCACCCTCGCCAGTTTCTTTCTCCCGGAACTGATCAACTGCCAATATATATACATATTTACTCATACATGCATGCATACAGCAGTACATTCGAGGTACTTTCGGCGTTAATGTAATCATCTTGTCCTTGCATCATAGTTACTTATATATGGGGTTAATCGTGGTTGGTTTCTCGAGCTCGTAGATGAGGTTTTTGATAGACATGGATGTTAATTTTATGTTGCTTGTTACAATGCACCCCTCTTTAAGGATGATCCCTAAAGACACAGATTGCTCGGACATAGCTAACATCTGGTAATGTTAAACTAGACTGTCTTATGTTCTTCATGATTTGCTGTCTGCTTTATCATTACTGTATAGCTAAGTTACTCAGGCTCGGTGCCGGACACCCGAGTTTATATACATTATAAGCAAAAGTATCGTTAGGGAATACTAAATATATATCCTCTGACTACTTAGTCGGATATTTCTTAACGTTGAGATACTCGACTTTAGCCAACGAAACAGCTAAGCTGTGCATTTTTTTGGTGCTGTCTGAAGGTAAATAATTTGGTATTTAAGCTATTATGTCGAAATTGAGTTCTAAACATTTTATAAAATTTTTGCATTATATAAAATTTGAAACATTGGTATGTTCATGTGATGTTATGTTCTATCGAAAACAATAAACAACCAGAAAAGGATAGAATCTAAGAACAGTTAAACCGATGTGTTGTTACCGAGAGATGTTGAATGTAATAATAACATTGGGCTAAACATGTCTATTAATACCCAGAACATTCTCGATTTTGGGCTAATCATTCGGCTGATTCCGCACCTTCTGTTCTAAAAAAATTATTAAAATACTCTAGATGTTATAACTTTTCAATTATTATTTTTATATATTTTACTCAGATGTTTTAATTTTTATACGATTTTGTAATGCTTTATTTTAATTAATGTTGCAGAAATTAATATGATATAAAAATTATTTAATATTCCTAAATGGAATATTTAATATTTCAGGTGAAGTCAGGTATGGATTTAGGGGGTGTCAGGTCGGGGGAGATCAATTTTTGGTTAAATTCGACTACAAATATTTGGAGCACTATTCAATGTGGTGTTTGTCTGTTGTTTTTATCTTTTATCTATAAATGATTATGGGGTTAATTTTTTTAGTGCTTAACAGATGATTGTTAATTGTTAATATTAGTATTAAATCTTGAAAACAATATTAACAATTGACAATAAATTTTTTGTAGTGGGTTCAATGTGTTTGTGTTCAGTTTTATACTAGGTTTCATCTTTCACTTTCGTCGCGAGCTGTGAGGCGTTCATGGAGGTATATAAATCTTAACATTAACTCAAAGGTAAAGCAGAACACAAACAATTCAGATCCAATACCTAACTTGTTCAAGGGATCCATCGGTCAAAATTTCCTCGACAATTTTCATAATATCAACCTTAAATTTCGAATTGAACACTAAAAAGATTAACACCGCCAATTTTAAATGTAAAAATATATAACATTTATCAAACATAAATATAATGTTATACAAATAATATATTAAACGTATATAATTTTAAAAAATACTGATTAGAGTATAACAAAACACCAGAATTGAATAAAGGTAATTATGAAGTGTAATGAAGTAAAGCCTTTTAGGAGAGGACACATGTGTACTTTAGTTAATGTGACAGTCGAACAACCCATGAACATCCACTTTCATATCTGTTTCATGTCATTAAAAAAAGACAATGAAAATGGTGGACACATTGTTGACACCCATTGGACTTTTGTCATTTAAAATTCTTCCCTGTGAAAACTACGCATCAAGTATATTTATTAAGTTATCAATTTAGTCCTTATGTTGTTCAAAATTTAAAATTACGGTTTTTATTAAATAATAACGATTAAATTCATTAAGTTTTATTTTTTTTTTTAAAAATTTAGTACGTCTAACATAATATTATCATAAGCTATGTTAGCTTGTAATCTCCATACTCACTAAAAGTTCAGTTCATGGATTAACAATTATCATTTTACGTTAAGATTGAAATTTCAAGGTTTGAAAAGAATAATGACTTAGAATAATCTAATCGAAGAATATAGACTAAATCTATAACTATACGTATAGTATAATCGAATTTAACCAAATGGATTTTAATTGTTACTATCTGGGTTTGGACTAAAATATCAAAATTTAAAAAGTATATAGATTAAAATGGGTAAAATTATAGGGACTAAAGTTACAATTTCACAAAATTATAAGGACTAATAACAAAATATAACCTAAACAGAAACCAAACATATTATTAAAAGGATGAGATAAGCATTTTGTTAGCTAATTTGTCCTAGAGCCAATTTGGTTGCTTGTGTGTGATTTAACGTTTTGAAATAATCGAACACCTTGTTCTTGTTGTTTTGTCGATATCAGGCGAAATCCTACTATTTTCATTTTCTTTTATCTTTAGACAATTTTCTTTTATAATTTTTTTAATATTTTTTTTTTATATAATATTTATAACTATCGATAGTCTCTTCTTAATTTTTAAATAAAAGGATAATACGCTTCGTTACACTCGAACTCACATTTCCTGCATTGATAATAATGTCGATATTCAATCAAATTAAAATTCAATCGATTTTTATAGAATTTTTAACAAACACAATACATCAATCAATTATATTTTACGTTATTGAGAATAATTGTTGAGAATATTAATATTATAGAAGTTAGTTTAAGTAATGAATTTACTAAAAGCTTTTCATTTTTAATAAGTAATAAATATTATTTAAAGGATAATTTTATCTTTTCATATATAATCTAGAAAAATACTTGTGTATAATAGGATTCGAACCCAAAATATTATAATCTTAATTTTTTAATTTTACTGTTTTACTTAAGCTATTTTTTTAAAAAAAATTGTTACATACATTTTTCACCCACATCGTAGATGTAACAAAGCCTAGCGTTTGATTATGTAGTTTTAGAATTGAAATTGAAATATATTTAAGAGTTCCGTTGTTACATGACTTTTTTCGTATTTTCAGAAAATTATGATTAATTTCGAATGTTTAATTATAATTAATTTGTAAGCCCTTATAATTAATTTTTTTCTGAAAAAATTCATAAAAAAAAATCATGCACGTGGAAGAAACATGTATATTGAAACATAGGGACAATTATCAACTTCAAACGTATATGACAAAACAAATAAAAATAAAATTATTCATTTGGGGTTTGGATTTTCTCACAGTTATTAAAAATAAATTATAGAGTTATAACAATATAATATACACCACATATTTAATATTTTCAAGCTGACAATTTATGAAATTAACACATTTTTTATTTATAATTTACATGTTTTATTATTAATATAATTCTAAAAATTAATTTAACATTTTCTTTACAAAACCCTAAATTCTACATTTTAAAATCTAAACCATAAATTTTAAACTTATTTCTTTGAAAAAATTTAAAACTAAATCATAAATTTTAAACTTATTTCTTTGAAAATATTTAAAAAATAGATGGTGAAAATTTATCCGTTAATCTTAAGAAGATTAACAGACTGTGACCCATCCTTTTTTTATTACTCAGATCAAGAATAGTGCCAAAAGCTCGTAAAGAAATTTTTTATTTTAATCATTTTAATTTTTTAATTATATAATATAATACAATCTTGAAATTATATTTTGCACTCTCTTAAAAAAATTATAATTTTTAAATAAATTTGTGGTTTGGTCCTTGCATTCAAAAGTGGACTGAAATTATCTATCTATGAATCTTCAATGGTGGGCACAAATGTAACTACCTTCCAAACCTTGTGGGCACAAGGAGTATTTGTCAGCCGTACAAGTATATATAGCAAACAAATCCAAAAACGTATATTTATATTGTATTTATATATTTTATAGCAATAATTACATTAATAGTTATTCAATTATTAGTATTTATTATTATTATTAAATTGTGAAAAGTTACAAAATGGTCACTCAACTATTCAATTTTATTTTTTTCGGTCACTCAATTGTCTTGAATTTTTTTGGATGTGATCATTGTTCTTAAAACATGACTGAATTGATCGATTGGATCGAGAATCAATCGATTTATTAGTCCAAAAGGGATTGAACCGATTAAATGAAAACTGCTTGAAACCGATCAAAATAAAAAACTGAGACATGATTCAGTAATTGAACAAATTGAGCTGGTTTAATAAAAAAATTTCTAATTTTAAATTTTTATGAATTTTTAATTATTTACTTGATTATTATTGGTCTAGCAATTGAACCGATCAAAGCGATTGAATCGAGAAACAATGATTTGATTGGTTCAACCATTAGTTTGGTTATTAGAACAATGCATGTGACAGACTAAGATTGTATTACGTCATCACCTAAAAATATATATAAACTAAATTTTTTACCTGACGATGCATGGGTTTGATCGTATGTATTAATTAAAATACAATAAAATCATTTTATAATCTCGTATAAATTTAATTTTATTATTGATATTATAAATAAATTCAAATCATTTCATTGTAAGTAAAATTATAAAAGAAAAAAAATACTATTAATAAAAAAATATTTTTCTAATTAATCATACCTTTCGGAGCTTTGAAGTTAGCTAGTTATATAATTAGAATATATATAAATATATTGATAAGATTTAATGTATTTAAAATAGATAATAAATAAATATTTAAGATTTAATACACTTTATCGATAAATATTATGATTTATTCGAACATTTTATTGATACAAAATATTTAATTATAAAATAATTAAAATTTACCAAATAAAAAAAAATTATTTATTATTTTTAAATCAATTAAATATTAATTTATATTCTCTTTGATTAAATTTAATTAAATATTAAAATAAATATAGAATTATCTATGTGTCATTCAAATAAGTTGTCCACATCAATGAAAATAATATATATATGAATATTTTAATTTTAAAGTGATAGAAGAACACATTTTCAAAGTTTCACGTGGTTTATGTTTTTCTAAATCTAAAATCTGAAATGAATCTAATTACCCGATTTTAGGTATAAAAAAATAGAAATATTAAAATAGATATAATTACAAAATTATATTATTCCCTTTTAAAATCCAGTTGAACAAAGGAGAAAGAAGGACATGGATGTGTACAACGCATAGGAAAGAGAATAATATCATACGATCAGTGTGGAGCCTTGATTGTAATTTCAGAATCCATTAATTAAAAGTCTCAATCACTTTGAAAGCAGCCAAATGTAGTACTCTATATCAAAGTTCCCTATAATTTTCTGAAGATCCTCAACACAAATACCTTGAAAAAAGAACCTCCATTAATGGAGACCAGAGATCATCATCATCCATCATCAAACGAACTGATATTACAACAGTACAGTCAGGCACCACCACCAGGGAAGAACAACAGCAACAACAGCAGCAGCAACAAGAGGAGGTTCACCGACGATCAAATCAGGTTATTGGAGTCGATTTTCGAGTCAGAGACAAAGCTGGAACCGAAGAAAAAATTGCAGGTGGCGAGAGAGTTGGGTCTTCAGCCTCGACAAGTATCCATTTGGTTTCAAAACAGAAGGGCGAGGTTAAAGTCGAAACAAATGGAAAAAGATTACGTAACGTTGAGAGACAATTACGACAAGTTGGTGTCGAGATTTGAGATGTTGAAGGAAGAGAAACAGTGTTTGATTTCGCAGGTACGAGGTATCTCCCATCCCTTCCACCATTATTTGTTCTTACTGATAATTACTTTTGTGTGTGTGTGTTTTTGTAACAGATGGAGAAGCTAAGTGAAATGCTAGCTGAAAGTGAAACCAATGGTGTAAATAAGGTCAGCAAGGTGGGTAGTACTGAGCATGAAGCTGAACCAGGGTCTAGTTTCAAACAGGAAGACGATGGGGTTTTGGGTTTAGAAACTCAGAAAGGTCATAGAGAAATTGAAGATGCAGTGAAGCATGGAGATGAATTCCTGAGCATGGATGAATATAGGGATTATGATGATCAGTTTGATCATTTGTGCAGCCGTTGGCATCACTGGTTAAACTTCTGGACTTGAACAGCTGCATCTTCACGAGGAAACTCGATTTTGCCTGTAGCTCCATTGTATCTATTGATTTAGAGTTAGAGATGTTTCCACTATCACAGAAGGAAGGAGAGTGTCGATGGCTGAGAAAGCCATGATACCGTTCGTTGGGGTTTCTTTTTTTTTTTTTTTTCATAAAGTTTATAGTACAGGACGAAGATCCTTTGCCACTTCTATTCAATGTAATTAGGGATATAAATCTGACTTTTGTTCCGATTTTACTTGTACCTTTTCTATATTGCATGCCAAGATGATTATCATATCACAAAGCATGCAAAAGTAGGCTGCAGTAGCAAAGAGATGTTTCTAGTTGTAAACAAATAGATTTTTCCTTTTTTTTTTTTTTTTTTACTTTTTGATTATAGTAAATAGATGAACGAATGGTACCTTAAAATATAAGCTATGGGTTTTCTCCAAAATCCAGTATATACTTGATGATCCTATAGAAAGGAAAAAACAAAGATCAAAGACATCTTTTTCCCCCAATAGTAGTCTTCCAGTAATTTGGGTTTTGGGCACTTATGAAAATGGACTGATTGATTGGATGAAATAATCATGTAATCGAATTACATTTTGACTCACTTGTTTTAAAAAAAATTAAGTAAATTAACATTTATATAATAGATTAAAAAAGTAATTAATTATCTTATTAAAATTTTTATTTATTTATATTATTAAAAATTTATCCGTATACATCAATATAAATATACGTGTCAATATTTAATTATTTCATCATTCGTCAATTTTTAATAATACAAATGAATAAATTTTTTAACAAAAAATATCAATTTACTCTACATAAATTAATTTATCTATATTTTAAATAAAAGTTAAAATATAATCTAACTTCCAACCCATCAAACTTCATATTACTTTTTCCTAAATATCATTGTTGAAACATGGGGTGATAAAAGTTTTTGCTTAAACAAATGAAAGAAGCTACCATAAAAGCAAAGGTTCACTACAACACGTTTTTTTTTTTTCCCATTTTCTCACCTAACCCTCAATAATTAGTAATAGGAATAAAGAGAAACATGGGCACCCTAATGAAAAACGTACACTTGTTTTTCGGCTTTTCATACATTGAAGAAGAATAAGTTACTTGTTGGGTACAAAAACAGCTAACAAAGTGCTTACTCGAGAACCATGAAGTGGCTGAGTCGGGAAAATTTTGTTTTGAATGTAGAAATTAAATTGTATATTTTTATAATAGTAAAAATATAATTTTATCATTTTAAAAAGATGTAAATAAAATTTTTATCATTTTTTAATAGATTAGAGTGCAAATTTATCATTATTAATTTAAAATTTTATAAATTAATAAATGGTTAAACGGAAAAGTTTTCATTTTAAGGATAAAATTGTTTAATGGGAAAATCAAGGGTTGCCGGTCACGTGAGACACATTGTAGAACTCACTGAACTGGATTTACAAAATAAAGAAAGTGTAATGAGGCAACGTCTTCGACAAGACAGTTTGGCCGAGTGGTCTAAGGCGCCAGATTTAGGCTCTGGTCCGAAAGGGCGTGGGTTCAAATCCCACAGCTGTCATTATAACTTTTTAGTCAAGGTTGGTATTCGGGCGAGCCCGCTTTGGTTTTAATTCTTTAAAATTAAAAGTTGGGCTTAGAAGGTAGGGTTGGTATTTGGGCAGGCCCAAATTGGTGAGCAGAGTCGTTAATTTTGAAGTCATAAGTCAATCTCATATATCAATACACATGCATCCTCGCATAATCACGTTATATTTAATTCTTGTATAAATTGTATTTGAGAAAAGTTTATATTTACATAAATTTTAATAAAGAATATAAAGTTCCTATTATATTTAATTCTTGTATAAATTGTATCAAAACCTTGGGTTTTCGAGTTTTGACACCAAAGTTAAAATGAGTTGCTTACAGTTAAAAGATTATGCACCTCAGAAGTCACCATGGTGGATGATCCAAAACATTTTCCAGACAATGTAAAAAGCATGACCGCCATCGCGGAGTTGCAAAGGTGGTTAAATATTGCCATCATCATTTCAAAAACGAAGAACTTGCATTCAAGTACAAATGGAAGAACATAAACTACAAGAGAGTTTCAAGATAAACGAAATTAAAGATGTCTGTTATTAGAACAATAGTTTCCAACCAGAAATCTGATAATAAAAGTAGAATTCCTCCGTCGATATATGTAATCTACTTGATCTTCTTCTTTGGCCTCAACTGTCAACACAAATAAAGTATCGATTAGTTTCACTGAAAAAGTAGTAGCTATATCACGTATCTAATGTAATGATAAGATCAGCATGGATTACCTGATTGCTGTGTCCACACTTCTTTTTCCTGCAGTTCACGGCACGGGGGTGCAGACGAGCATAACACCTAGGGCAGAGACATAAATGGTATGAATTTTTGCATCGAAATAGAGAACAGAGATTTTTTAGTTCTAAGCGCAAGCCCATTTTACAAAAGGGAAAGAATTAAGAAAGTAATTTCCTGTACAACCATATGGTATCCTTGGGTGGTTCTTAGGAGAAATCGGATACTCCAAAAGGGAATGGAATAAAATGCTTATTTCAACAATATATATCAAAAATGGGAGGATCTAGGTCTAACCAATGCAGGCACAAAATACACAGCTATATATTACCGGACTCAAGGGGTAAGTATCAGAATATTATATACATGTATATAGCAATATATGTATGCATATTATCTATGTATATATATCGAAAAAGGGAGGATCTAAATCTAACTAGATGCATGCATCTAACAGAGGTATATTCAAATATCCCATACTTAAGCCAAAATATTCGTTATATACGTATGTCATATAAGAGTACTTTAGAAAAAGTGAAGAAATACGGATCACAAAGCATTTAATACTGCTTTCAAGAACAACTCATTTCAAATGAACATGTAAACTAAAATTATTAAGCAAGCAAATATACAGACAATAAGAAAGTGCTGACATACTTGCGGCAGATCATCTTATCCTGGTTGTATTTCCTAGCCAATGCCATCAAAGAAGGCTCGATAATGCCACCACGAAGTCTCAGAACCAGATGCAAGGTTGATTCTGCAGAATTACACACAAACAAACAATCAAATCAAATCAAACTAAAATATACATCGAACAGAAAAAACATATACACCTAGGCTTTCTGAGTATTGTTCGATGAAATTGAAGAAGCAATACTTGAACAGTTATAAATTCCAACGAAGCTACTTTAAATTTTTTCTAACAAGAAGACATTACTTAAACATGCTCGTGGCTTTAATTCACAGTTCAATTGGGAATAAAGTAAATTAATGTGCTTTCGAATTTAGATATATATCGTGAATCGTCTCAAAATAAGGCAAATTTTCTCGAGAACAAAACAGGGCCTAAGATCACCAATGATTACCTTTCTGAATATTGTAGTCAGCAAGAGTACGGCCATCTTCGAGCTGCTTTCCAGCGAAGATCAATCTCTGCTGGTCCGGTGGAATACCTGAAAACATTTACACCGGAAAACTCTAAGCTATCAAATCCTCATACCGATATCAACATTAAAACATGTAGGAAGGCGGGAAAAAAAAAAGCGAGATATAAACCTTCCTTGTCCTGGATCTTGGCCTTAACATTGTCGATAGTATCGCTGGATTCGACCTCTAGGGTTATGGTCTTCCCTGTTAGGGTTTTCACGAAGATCTGCATTTTTTTCAAACCCTGATTCTGATTCTGCTTCTGTATCTGAATCTATCTAACAAAGATACTGACAGCCTGATTAGGGTTTGTAGTGAATTCTTTCTTAGCCTTGGGTTTTGGCCTTTTGGGCTTTTCTCTGTGACACAGTCTAAATGAAAATTTTCAAAATAGTTCAATCATCCTTCTCTAATTTTTTTTAATTAAATGATTAATATATAAATTTATTTAATAGGTAGGTGATATCGGTGTAATTTATGTAATTTTAAAAAGTTATAAAATAATAATTAAAATATTTAAATTTTTTATGTAAGTATTAAATTATTAAAATCATTATTATATATATATTTTATTTATAGTCTAAAATGATAATTATTATATAATTTATAAACAGGAATAAAATACATTTCAACACAATTAAAGTTACGTCTTCCTGCATTAACAATATTCGTACCAATCGAATTAACTTTAAATACTATAAAATTACAAATTAAAATAAAAAACTAACTTTTTTAAACTTCGAAATTGAAGCAGCATGCCATAATTGTCGCTGCCAGATGGAAGAAGAGAGCCTACTTTTGTATCCTTAAAACTTTATTCCCTTAAATCAAAATCCACTTCCATTATTGTGTAACGTAAATTGAAAAAAAGTTGAGCACGCAAACGGCATATGGGCAGGCTGGGACCAGAATCTTTTCTATATATATCTCGGCTGTATTTGGTTCACGTTTTTTCACTCATATCTTGTATTTTTATATTTTAATTATTTAATGATTTAAAATGACTTCAGTAGAAAAGTAAAAATATAATTATGCCTTTAGATAAAAATTTATTCTATTGAACCATTAATAATTTTTAAAAAATTAATTAAGTCTTTTTATTAATAAAAATCACCATTTAATTAATTTAACATGAATAGATGATGATAATGTAACATGTCAATAGTCCATCAAATATTCTATTTAAAAATAATTTATTAGCAATATAAAATACTATAATATTAAATTATTTACACAATTTAATAAAATATATTCTTTTAAGTAAATCAAACAACTAAATCTTATATTGTAATTGAATAAATCACAATTAGACTTGTTTATGAGTCGAGTCATCCAGTTCAAAGACCGGCCCAAAAAATTAGAGGGTTTAAGTAAAAATATAGGCTTGAAAATAGGTTTAGGCAAAAAAAAGGCCCGTTTAAAAAATGGGTTGAGCATCAAGTAATACTTTTTTGGCCTAAACCTAACCTGGTCCGAAATTATAAGTAAAAAAATAAATTGTTTTTTACTATTTTGCTGCTATTTTCTTGTTGTTTGCTCACTGTTTTGCTACTATTTTACTATTATATTGTTACTATTTTGTTATTATTATTTGGATATTTATATACCTCTTGTTTTGTTGTTAATTTTATTACTATTTAGAAGCATTTACTTATTAAGTTATACCTATCTTATGTTATTTAATATAAATATATTTTTAATTTATTTTTAATTTGTTGATATACATTTATTTTAATATTTTTTAGTATTTTTAATTTATTATATTTAAAAAAATCAATATAAAAAACGAGTTAAGTTTAGATTTTAATATTTTTATTTAAGTTGAAATTAGATAAAATTTTAAACTTAATTTTTAAACCGAGCCAAATCTAATCATTACAAACAAGTCTAAACTTTTAATTGAATCCAATCCAAATCCAACCCTATACATACCTCTAATCACAATATACCTCCTATGAACTAAGAGCTTGTTTGGTTTGGTGTATTGGCTAAGCCAATACACCCCTAATCGGTGGGGCCCACCTAATACCAATCTAAGACGCCGTTTGGTTGAGCGTATTGCTAATACGCGTCTATCCCCTTACTTCCCTAATCGGTGAAAAACACCGATTTCTACTCCCCCCCTTATTCTCAGATTAGATGACCCTTCCCTAAACCTTCCCTCTTTTACCCCTAATCGATCCCCTCTGTTTCTCTTCCGTTTCCCACCTTCATCCGAATTGCTTCCTTGTTTCATTGCTTTTTCCCAGTATTATTTTCTTCCCTTTTCTGCCGATTTGCTCCCCCGATTATTTTCTTTTCTATTTCGGCCGATTTGCTCACAGTTTCTGCCGATTTGCGTCATCGGTTAGTCTATGTTTCCCGATAGATTAATATCCTTTGCTATTGTAGATGAAAACCAATACTTTCGAGGTAAATATGATCTATTGTTTTTCACTAATCGGTTTCCCCTTTTGCTTTTTTCAGGTTCTTCATTGTGCCCCGATTTGCTAATAGGTTAGTTTTAGCCAATTTTATTCTGTTTGTATTGCATGTTGAATTGAAATGTGTTTTCTGTTGTTGGTTAGGCTTAAGAAATGCATGCCGTTCGAAGTTGTTCTCTCTTCTCTGCTAATCTTCGATTTCTGTTTGTTCTGTTGTAATTTTCGAGTCCTTTTCTGATCTTCAAAACCGCGAATGAGATTTCTTCCAATGTTTGTTTGTTTAAGTGCCTGAACTGAGTAGCAAAAATAGGTAAGATCATTGAGTTCTTTTGGTCCTCTGAAAGTAGCAAAAATAGGTAAGAATGCTGCTAAAGTTTTGTCAATTTGATTTGCCTTTTGCATCTTGCTCACTCTTGATGCTCTATAAGGAAAAGAAAGAGACGGAAAATGGGAGTCAAAGTAAATGGAAATTGTATTGAGAAATTGTGGTGGTAGAGACTAAAGAGAGTATTAGTGGTTATAAGAAGGTGGGGAACTGAAAGAGCGTCAATACTGAGGAAAGGCTTAAAACTTGATATGCAAGTGATTATAGGTATAGACCATAAATCCATGAGATAAATTGAGCTTCTAAATATATCCGTACAACAGAAAACCCTAATAGAACCTTAAAGCAATATCCATTATTCATCCTTGTTGGAAGAGATTGTCTTTAGAGTTAAATTGCATATACCCCTCCTTCCTTGAGTCAAAATAGATGACCTTCCCAATGAACAGAGATTATGTCATTGATCTAGAATTAAAAAGCTCATCACCAAGTTATTTCAATCCATCAACTTATTGCAATCACTAAAACACTTGTAAGGTGTGTAATGGAAAAAACATAAGGCTCAAAGATGTCCGATGAAATAATTTAGTGTTAGAATTTGCAATTTGTGTATCCAAGGCTTGTTCATTTGTTTTCTGTGTCATAATCATGTTTAAGGTGTCATGTATTTATTATAAGTTTTGACATTTTAAAAATAAGTGGTGTTATATTGATTTTGATATGCTTTTGTGCTTGTGTAATATTGTATTTTAGCTATTTTTCTTGTGTCTGTTTAGTAACAATATTATCTCTACTTTTGCCCATAAATTTTGTCGTAGTCTGGTTTTATTTTGTGAAACTTTTTGATGTTGAACAAAAGTTTCCAAATCTTTATTGAATTAAATTAAATTATCATTCATCTAACTAAATTACTCCCGACTCATTCAGACAATAATAGTGCCTCAAATCCTCTTTTGTTTGTTTGTTCTGTTGTAATTTGGTCATCTGAAAGTAGCAAAAATAGGTAAGATGAAAATGTTAGATGATAACGAATGTTCAAAACAATTTATAATGTTAAGAATATTGAATTTCATGCTGAGTGCAGATCAGTGAAACTAGAAGCTGTTAGATATCGAACTGTGTAGTCTGGCTTTGGGGTTTAGGGGTGAAGATACTGATACTGGTACTTAGAGGTCTTTCATGTATTCCATTTTTTCTAAATAGTTAATTAGGATGAACAGAAATATGATTTTTTTAAGATATTAAACATTTTGGAATTTGACAGCTTGTTATTGATTGAATAGGATGTTTGATATGAGTAAGAATTTCTATTTTCTTTTTGTGTTTTAATCTATGAATTTGGGCAAAATATGAATTTGAGTCATATGTATATAACTACTTTGTTGTAAATTACGAATAAAATTTGATATTTTCAGCCTTTGATAAACAGAAAAGCTAGTAATATCACAAGATTTTGTTGGTTTGTTCTGGACATTGTTTTGATAGTCTGCTGGAAAATGTTATTTTAGTTTGTTAGTGAGTATAAGATGAAACTGTTGTGGAAGATGAAATGTTATTTTAGTCTGCTGGACCTTGTTCTTGATTTGTTAGTCAATAGAATTTGTTATTTTAGTTCTTTTGGACCTTGTCTGCTGGAAAATTTTGAGTGGTAATACTCTAATGTTTGGTTGTCTACTATGTTACTCGGACTTCGGTGTGAGTGGCAGATTTGGGTATGTATCTAACACAGATATGTTCAATTCTTTCTTAGTTTTTCCATATATTTGGAGGGTCCTTGGAGGGGGGTATATCCTTCTACCCTTGTCCAAAAATGTGCTGGACACGGGTGGTTCAAGAAAAACGAAAAGTCAGAACAACATAGGTTGTCTGTACCATACTGTCTTATGCCGAAAATATTCTGTTTATGGAACCCACCTTTGGTTCATTAGTCTAATAAATTTAGTATTGCTCAATGCCTGCGAAATGATTATCTAGTTGTATTTACTTATTTATCTTGGTTGACTTGAGCATAGCCATGTTTGTTAGCTTTATGCATTGAACAAACACTTGCCCTTTCTCTTTTTGCATTCGAAATTTTTACCTAAGATAATTGTTGCCTTACGGACATAGGCCATGGCCCCCAACTAAACAAGTAAACCCATTGCAAAAATGATTTTGTTCTGTCAAGTTGGAACCGAGGTTTCCAAGATTTATCAAGTGTAATTGGTGACTGATTTTTCCAAAGTGGGAATCTAGCATTGAACTTTTATTTATTTCAGTCAAGTAATTGGGTGGATTTACCATTAAAGGGACAGCTAGAATAAATTGAACTAGGTATAAGCATGTTGAAGTTCGGTGTTAAACATTTTATTTGCTGATTTTTGGAACTTGGCTTGTTCTCTGTTTTAGCTAATGGGATTCTTGCTGCTTGCATAAATTGTTATTTGCTATTTCTGAATTAGGGGATGTTGAGTCAGTTTTAAAATTACACTATTTGATCTGCACTAACTCCTAAGTGATAAAGGAAGTTGAAATTTAAGCTTATGCTTTGTGCCTCTATGCACTTATTCTGTGGTGGTTATATAGACTTCTTAACAAATAGGCAATTATTGTGGTGTTTTAAAGTCCCAAAATGGCAATTAGCCTAATTGCAATTATACTATGTAAACCTAGAATCTAATTTTAAAAAATAAAAATAAACATGCAAGTTTCTTAACAAAAATATGATAAGCCGACAATTGTAGAAACCCTTTATATCATAGGCTTAGTATGATTTGATTTTCCTAAAAGAAGTAATAATTCCTCGTTGCAACTACTTAAATCATTATATCATATAGATTGGGATAAGAGTATGATTTCAAGAGCATGTGTTTTGAACAAAGGCCATGATAATACAAAGGAAAAAGTCAGCCATTAAAATCAAACAAGTAATTAATTTCATCAAAGAGCATTCAAAAAAAGCATTCAAATTGGCTTTCAAAAAATTGTAAAAGCATTCGAGAAAACTTGTAAAAGCAAGTAATTAATTTCATTAAAATACCTTTCCTTTAATTAATTTTCATGCCCTTCATGATGTTTTAGGGTGAAAGAGTTTGTAATCTATTTCTAAAGCTAAATTATCATTATATTTTTCTTTATATGACATTTCACCGACCAAAGTAAGCTAATTGACTGATATATATATATATATCTAAATCTAGATCAAAATAAATCATATATAATAAAACTAAATTAAAATAAGACCTAAATGAATGAAAGTCAAAAAAATAATGTTGCTTAGACAATCTTTGATTAAACTAATCATAAATAAATATTTATTAATCAATGTTCAAACTTTGAACATGCTTTATTAAACTAATCAATGCGAAAACTTTGAACATGCTTTAATGAACTAATCAATACTTAACAAAATGTTATAAAAGTTTTAAAACTTGAATTATACATATACCAACAATTAATTTTAGGTCAATTATACATACACCAACAATTAATTTTAGGTCAATTATACATGCTTTATAATTTCTTTATTGTTTGGGTGATTCATAAAGAAATGAAATTAAAGTTGCAACGATATCATTTAGTATCAACTATTTTGCTTCGTGTGTTCTAAATTTGTATTGTTTATTTTTATTTTATAATGTGTAATTGCAACTTCAATTCATTGATAGTGTGTGTTATAATTTTAATATGTTGCAGTAATGGCTCGTCTGCCTTTAATTGCACAAAGTGTGAGGCGTAAAAGAATTGGTCTTACTTTGACATTATGGTTGGAAATCTGTAGAATTGCGATTTGGTTCTTGTTTAGAATGGGTGCCAGCCTTAGCCTACAGACTTATCAACCAAGGATTAGGTCCTACACCTTAGATTTTTATGCAAAACGGGATTATGTGAAGAGGCTTGTATATGCTAGTGACGAGACTTGTATTGAACAAGTTAGGATGAATAGAACTGCCTTTGTAAACTATGTGAGATGTTAGAATCGATAGGGGATTGAAGTCGTCAAGGTTCATGCTTGTTGATGAGCAAGTAGCAATGTTTTTACATATCATCTCCCATCACCTGAAAAATCGAGTTATCAAGCATCACTTTAGAAGGTCCGGGGAAACTGTAAGCAGAGCATTTCATAGTGTTTTAGATGCTGTCATACGCTTACAAGATGTCTTATTTAAAAAGCCGGAGCCAATTACAGCCGACTCTTCTGACACAAGGTGGAAATGGTTTAAGGTAGTAGACTGAGTTTTAGATATAGCTTGTACAACATTTAGTTGACTTAGATTTAAATTAGTATTCTAACACAAGGTTTTATATCATGTGATATAGAATTGCTTAGGTGCTCTTGATGGAACCCACATAAGGATTAGGGTGCCAACAGCTGATAAACCTAGATATCGAACCCGAAAAGGTGACATAGCAACAAATATGCTAGGTGTTTGTACACCTGATATGCAATTTGTTTATGTTCTTCCTGGTTGGGAAGGTTCAGTTGCCGATGGACGGGTGCTCCGAGATGCCATCAGTAGAAGACATGGACTTAAAGTTCCTCATGGTACAGTGTATACTTAGAGGAATTTGAATTACTCATTAAGATCAAACTTTGTTTGCTGAATTAATCATTTTTTAAAAAATTATTTTATAGGTTGTTATTATCTAGTTGATGCTGGATACACAAATTGTGAGGGATTTCTTGCACCATTTAGAGGACAGCGATATCATCTGAACGAGTGGCGTCAGGGTTATCAGCCAAGTTCTCCGCAAGAGTTTTTTAATATGAAACATGCCTCAGCACGTAATGTCATTGAAAGATGCTTTGGCTTATTAAAACTTAGATGGGGAATACTTAGGAGTCCATCGTTTTATCATGTAAGGGTGCACAATAGAATTATTATTGCATGTTGTTTGCTCCATAATTTTATTCGAACCCATATGAGTATTGATCCCATTGAAGCGGAGGTGGGAGAAGGATTACCTACTAATGTGGTGGATGACGATGAACCGAATATCACAAATATTCATCCATCGGATGCTTGGGCAACTTGGAGGATGGAACTAGCCAACCAAATGTTCGATGAATGGCAAGCATCTAGAAATTAGTTAGGTTTAGGGACAAATTCAGTTTGAATTGATTTGTTGATGTTTTTTTATGTATAAACTTTGTGAAACTTTGGTGGTCTTTATGAAACTTTATGAAACTTTGTTGAATTATAATGTAATTATCTTTTCATTAAGCATGTGTTATAAATTTAAATTTAGTATTGAACTACCGATATAATATTATAAACTGTTCACCCAACAATTAAATGATATTCAAAATAGTAAATAATGTTAATTTGTTTTTTTTTAAGAACAATATGTCAGGTGTTCCACCAACGGGTGCTTCTTCTCAAGCTTCTCGAGGAAGCAAAAGAAAATGGGTTCCAGAGGAGGATGCAGCCTTGGTTTCTTGCATGGTGGATTTGCACAATGTAGGAACATTTAATGCTGATACCGGGTTCAAAGCCGGTTATTTGAACGAGCTAGAGAAAATGCTAGAAAAGGCTTTACCAAGAGCAATGTTGAAGGCGAAACCAAATATTGAATCTCGGATTAGGTGCCTAAAAAGGGAATGGTCAGTCGTCTACGACATGCTTAATGGCCAAAACAACAGTGGTTTTGGTTGGGACGAGCATAGGCAGCTCGTTGTTGCTGAAGATGGAGTTTGGGAATCCTATGTAAAGGTAAAATGTATTTCAAGTATTTATTTGTTTTTTTACAAAACTTATAACTAATATGATTTCCTCATTTTTTTTAGAGTCACAAAGAAGCCTCTCAGTTCAGACATCGTTCTTTCCCTTACTACAACCAGCTTACTGCCATATACGCAAGAGATCGGGCGACTGGGAAAGACGCTCAAACAGCTGCTGATGTTCTTGAAGAAATACATGCTGAGGATGATCGTACTACAGATATGAATGAAGAGAGAAACACATTCTATGACTGCGAAGCTGACGTCTCTTTAGACGACATGGATGTTTCCGGTATGGATCCGCGAGGAGATAGAGATCAAGGGGGTTCCTCATCTTCAAACAAGAGAAAAAAGAAATATGATGCTAGTGATAATGTGTATGCTTCATTTGAGGAGGCTGCCACCTTGTTGGGGGAAAAAATCCAGGCCGTTGGCGATCAAATCAGTAGGACTATGGCCTCCGAGGTGGTAGTTCAGCAGAAGTCTGAAGAAAAGATGGAAGAGAAAGCTTCAAATTTATATTCAGCCTTATGGTCAATTGAAGGTTTAACCGACGATCAGCGGTATGATGCTTTGAGTAAAATTCCCGATCATCCAACTCAAATGATCGTTTTCTTCAGTTTACCTTCTGTTGCCCGATTGGAATGGGTCAGAAGATTTCTTTCTCACCATTAAATATCAATGTTCAAACTTTTTGATGTTGTAAAACTTTTGAACATATTGATTATGATGTACAATTTCATTTTCATCTAACTTTTTCTTAGTATAAGTTAATTATGTTTATGCAGAATATAATTTTCAAGTTATATATTTAATAATAATTATGTTAATTTATATTTTACAGTATCATATATTATGATTTGAGTAAATTAATATAAGAATATTAATTATTAAGAATTTTTTTAAATTATATAGTTTAATTAAAATACATTTAATAATAATTATGTTAATTTATATTTTACAGTATCATATATTATGATTTGAGTAAATTAATATAAGAACATTAATTATTAAGAATTTTTTTTAAATTATATAGTTTAATTAAAATATATTTAATAATAATTATGTTAATTTATATTTTACAGTATCATATATTATGATTTGAGTAAATTAATATAAGAATATTAATTATTAAGAATTTTTTTAAATTATATAGTTTAATTAAAATATATTTAATAATAATTATGTTAATTTATATTTTACAGTATCATATATTATGATTTCAGTAAATTAATATAAGAATATTAATTATTAAGAATTTCATTAAATTATATATTTTAATTAAAATATATTTAATAATAATTATGTTAATTTATATTTTACAGTATCATATATTATGATTTCAGTAAATTAATATAAGAATATTAATTATTAAGAATTTCATTAAATTATATATTTTAATTAAAATATATTTAATAATAATTATGTTAATTTATATTTTACAGTATCATATATTATGATTTCAGTAATTTAATATAAGAATATTAATTATTAAGAATTTTATTAAATTATATATTTTAATTAAAATATATTTAATAATAATTATGTTTAAATATGATTAAATTATTTATTATTGATAATAAAAATCTTATTATAATTTAAATAACAATAACAATAATCATTTACCAAAACAAATTTATGCTAAGGGTATTCTAGTCATTTTAGTTTTTTCTATTATGCTATTACACCTCTATTCCATTCAACCAAACACAAGATTACTATTACGCCTCTATTCCATTACATTCAACCAAACAGTGGATTAGCTATTACACCTCTAATCCAATACACCTCTAATCCCAATACACCTCTAATCTAATACGCCTCTAATCCAATACAGCGAACCAAACGTGCCCTAAATTTAGACAAATGTTGTTTTTTTTTAACAATTAAATTGCTGTAATACCACTTTGTTTGATGGATCAAAAGTATTTCTTTTCCTTTTTTTCCTTTAAAATTTTAATCATGTGGATTGACACCCACGATTAGGACAAAATCATGATCAATGTCTAAATCAGATTGATTTAGACTAGAAATTTGACCAATTTCATATCCATAAAAAAAGGGGTGACTTTTACTTTCCTCAATCTTGACGACTTTATTTTTCTTTAAACTAAAGTATTTTTTATATATAAACATTTTCTATAATAATAATTAATTTCCAAGTTTGAACTTCAATGTGTCTTTGATATTACTGTCAACAGCGTGTAGAATATAATTACCTTCAGCCTCTGCTAACTTCAATTCTACGCCAATTTCCTTTTTTAACAAATCAAAAGCTTAACCCGACACTTCATTCATCGGAGGGTGTCTAAAATTTTTCAGAAAATATCTACTAATTTTTTTAATATATTTTTAATATTTAATTTTTAAAAATAATTTAATGTAAATTGATTTATTCATAAAAAAACATAAATTATTTCTCGAAAAATAAATTTATTTATAGAGTACTTTTATTTTTATATAAGACTATTTTTATAAAATGATTTCAAAAAAATTTATCAAAGATACAAAATCATTCAAACACAGTAAAACATCAATTTTTTCAATATACCAATCCATTTTTCGAAAATTATATTCAGCAAAATAAACACAATTTAAATAATAATTAAAACTTTAAAAATTTGATGCATGTAAATGCGTAGAAAATTAAATTTGTATATTATATTACGTATTAAATTTAGGTTTATGTGCAATTTTAATTTTTTTCATAAAAGTTTACACATAAATGTTTATGTCATTTTAATTATATCCCTAATTAATTTGTATAATATTTATATTATATAACTATTTGTCTTTTTCTCTTAAAAAATTTCCCTGCTTTTCAAATTCGCCACATACATTAGGTTACAGATTAAATATTTATTTGTCAAAATTTCCTTCAGTGTTTTTATGTATTTCATGGCCTAAAATTAATTTTATTCGGCTAAAATTTTATCAACATTAATAACTTTGATATTTGAATTTATTACAAATGTTTAGAAAAAGAAGTTCACTGTCAATTTTTTCCAACCACCTTGACAGTATTTTTATTTTTATTTTTAAAGTATATGTATTTGTATGTTTTTTTATAATTGTGTTTAATATATTTATTTTTACAAAAAAAAAGCTTCATATTTTATAATTTATAATTAATAATATTTATGTTAATTAGGACTTAATAATCTTTATTCATAATGTATTAGTGTTTTTTATTTTTTTATCATTAATTTTTATTATTATCTCATATTATATGTTCTAAATTTATTTGAAAGTTCACATTCAACAAATAAATAAAGTAGAATCCAAACAGAAATAAGGTTAGAAATTTATTTGGAGATCGAGATAAAATTATAAATTTCCTCATACCAAAGATAAAAATATTAAAAAAATTATTTATATTTTAGATAAGCCAAATCTTCATTTTTTATTTAAAAATACTTAAATTTAATGTTTTGGTTTGCAGAGAATACCCAAACCATTACATTTAATGTGTTTCAAATATAAAACGTGTGACTCATGATTGTAATTAATAAACATTTCTACTAAAAATATTTCACACCTAATTTTGTTTATTATTCACATACATACATGTAATGTGAACAGATAAAAAAGGATAAAAAAATCAATTAGGTAAAAAGCACTCTTTTGTTGACTGTTGTATGGAAGGTTGTGAATGTAATTATTTGCATTGATAATTTGCTTTTATGGCTAAATTAGCTCAATATATCAAAAATAATAATAATAATTAAATAAGTATTTTTTAGTGAAAATAAGTCTAGTTGGGCACGTTTTATTCACAGCAGTATGAAAGTATATATTTTTTTGTATTTATCGAAAAATATATTCGGTTAAGTGTGTTTTCACAGACCCTAAAAAAACAATTTATTTCCTTAAATTTAAAAAATAACCTATTTAACCAATTAACTTTTATTTTTGACATATTTTACTAATTTATTCTGCTTTTATATATAAACATTTTTTCTTAATTTTAAACAAATTAAAAATATCATATATTTTTTTTATTTTGAATTTTAATAATATCATTATGAATAAATATGATTTTTTTAAACTACGTTGTTAAATGTTTTGTTTTATGTATGTGTTTGAAAAGCTTTATAATTATAATTTTTTAGGAATAATATTTGCTTAAAATTATAATTTTTTTAGGAATAATATTTGATTTATTGTGTGCAGATATGAATATCATGCATCACATTAAATAATAATATGATATATTATCATTAAATAAAATTAAAATATTATAGAATATTTATAAATAAATACTAATAATATTATTTAAATATCAATTAATTATTACTATTAGAATAAATATCAATAACTCTTGAATTTAGGGATTAAGATATTTGGTTTAGGATCTCAACATTAGGGGCGAAGCTTAAACTTTAGGATTTGAGTGTTTATTTATAATTAGTTATTATTTAATTATATTCAAATAAGATTATTAATATTTATTTATAAGTTTTTCATTTATTTTTATTTTTTCAATGAAGATGTGATATGTTATTATTAATTGATAATATATAAAATTTATGCACTAACGGCAAATCAAATATCTTTAAAATTCTTTTAAATTAGAAGAAAAATGCGCTTAAAATCATGTCCTATTCATTGTTACAATAGCAACTGTGCCAATTGAGTAATACTAAATTGACTCTATTTTTTACTAAAAGAGTAAGTAACAAATGTGTCAACGTACTATGAAAACCTTTATATGATGAGTCAGTTTGCAATTTATCATTGTTACTAAAAAATAGACAATTTAATCTTTATGCGTCAAAGAAAAAATTGATTATTTTTAATGAAAATTTTATCAATTTATATTATTAAAACTTTTATGTTTGACGGAATAAATAGACAATTACACTTGATATGCTATAAAATACATGAAATAATTTTTATAAGTAGAAACAAATAAATATGTAACTATTAATTTACTTATTTAAAAAGTAAAAAAACACAAAATGCAAGTGATTATGGGGTAACAAAGGGAGAATTGATTGTTATTTCTTACATATATTTGTAATTTAAGTTCTGATTTGTTGTTGAAATTAATGTCAATAGAAAAACACTAAAATAAAGAAATAATGGAGAGATTAGAAATAATGAGCTTTTCTTGAGGTCAATCTGCAAGTCTTTCACTTTGAAAACCCTCTCTCTCTCTCTCTCTCAAAATTCGATAGAGCAGAGACAGTCTAGAGGGAGAGACTAAAGGAAAGGGGGGCAGCTTAAGCTTCTCTCTTTGTTTTGGGCTTTCCTTTACCTTAAAACTTCCATGGTACCTTCAAGCAACAACAACGGTCAGACCGTAATCCACCACTTCGGCGGCGGTGGAGACGGCGGATTCTGGTCGGATTTGGCGAAACCTCCTTCTAAAACTGATTTCTCCGTCACCGCCATTGCCGGTAACGCTTTCTTCGCTACCGTTTTTTACACCAGTACCAGGTGAGAGAAAAAATAAAAGGAAATGAAAAACTGATCCATAGTTGAATGCTAAAAAAGATTTAAAATAAAATCTCAGAAAACCCTAGTAAGGACACGTAGTGAGAGTAGCTGATTAAATAGGAAAAAAAATAAAATCAAATCGTAATAGATGAAAGCGCTTAGACGAAGTCAGACTTCGTCTTCATCTTCGAACTCGCCTTCATCGTCATCTTCTTCGTCGTCTTCGTCATCGTCGTGGACTTATTTGCGTTCGGTTCTTTTCGTTGTTACTTCTTCTTCACCGGCTGCCTGTTCTTCCGCTGATAGGTAAGTCCCTTCTTTTCCGTTAAATGCTTGATCTCTCGTTAGATTCTCGTTTCAGATCTCGATCTCCACTTGTTTGCTTTGTGTACATTTAGATTCTTTGCTTGTTTATTTCGAAATACTAGCATTTACTTTGCTTTACTTATTTGATGGATCAGTGTTAATGTTCCTTGCCAAGTTTGTTCGTCGACTATTTCTACTTTTAGATTTGCTTCAATCTAGTAGTATATTTTTGAATATGAAGACTCAAAATCAAATGGAACAGAGACATTTTTTTGAGAAAATATTTATTTTATGATAAATCAGATTCTCTTAATAGAGAAAATCAAATTAACATTTTTAAATTGAAAAATTGGAATAATAGAGAATCTATTTGTTGGTAAGTGCTAAGATATTTGCTCTTGGGATTTTGATTTTTCGCCCTCTATGTTGATATGTCACATATTGTTTTCACATTATCAGTAGCTTCTCATTTCCCATTTGTAAAATTGACCTTTATTTTCAGCGGTAGACTCAAAACACCTTGGTCTCGCCGGAGAAAGAAACATGCCCTTTCACCTCAGCAGTGGAGAAGTTTGTTTACCCCCGATGGTAGACTCCGGGATGGCGGGATAAAGTTCTTGAAAAAAGTTCGCAGTAGGGTGAGTTACGGGGACCTCTAACCTATTCATTTTTCTTGTAATTTTAATGCTTAATCTTGTAAACCACTGATGCAGGGTGTTGATCCCGGTATTAGGGCTGAGGTCTGGCCATTTCTTCTGGGAGTGTAAGTATACTGAACCTGTGTGTTTATGATTGTATCTTATTGTTGTTGCTGCTGGTTCTATGGTTGTTCTTTTACTCTATCACGCCAAGACATCATGAAAAGTTTCTACTTTTCCATGGATAACAGTTGTCTTGGGGCATGTGGACAGTTAATCATGTTAGCTACCTTTTATGATGACATTGTTTCCTTTTTGTCTGCTACAGTTATGACTTAAACAGTTCTGAAGAAGAACGAGATGCTGTTAGAACTCAGAAAAGGTAAAAAAAATATACCCCTAAACCCTTTTAGCTGTAAAAGTTGATTGTTACTGAGAATTTACTTCTTTGATTCATTTCTTCACTTTTTGTCAATCTATTAATGCAGGAAGGAATATGAAAAACTTCGAAGAGAGTGCTCCCAACTCCCAAAACCCAGCACCAGGAGTTTTAATTTGACTGAAATTGGTGGAACTTGTCAAAATGGAGACAGTGAAAGTCTTAATCAGGAGACAGACACATCTAGCTCTGAAGATGGGGTTAGTGCCAGAGAATCTCTGTCTAGCGACGAAAGGAACCCAAATGCTGACTACTCAGATGAACCATCCAATACTTTAATGGAAGGAGATGATAGTTCAAGAAGAACAACAAATGCTGATGTGTCGGCACTGAACAGCGAGTCATCAGATTCTGACTCATCTGAAGATCCTGAAGTGATTCAGGGTTCGACCTTTTTGGATGGTGAGGAGGAGAATGATTCTGATGTGCCTTTGAAAAGGAAATTTTCTCCCTCGACCAATGAATGGCTATCAAAACTACATGCAACTGAAGATTTTTCCACCTGGCAGCGAATCATTCGTCTAGATGCCATTCGTGCCAATACTGAATGGATCCCATACTCTGTTTCTCAGGCTGCAGTATCAGATCGGAGGGCATGCCGTTTAGCTAAGGCTGTTGGATTAAAGGATTATGATCACCTGGAGCCTTACGTAATTTTCCATGCTGCACGTTTGGTTACCATCCTTGAAGCTTATGCGCTTTACGATTCCGAAATTGGCTACTGCCAGGGCATGAGTGATCTCCTTTCTCCAATAATTTCAGTCATCCCAGATGATTATGAAGCTTTTTGGTGCTTTGTAGGTTTCATGAAGAAAGCTCGACATAATTTTAGGCTCGATGAGGTGGGGATCAGAAGGCAACTTAATATCGTTTCCAAGATAATCAAATGTAAGGACTCTCACCTCTACCGGCATCTGGAGAAGCTCAAAGCCGAGGATTGCTTTTTTGTTTATAGAATGGTGGTGGTACTGTTTAGAAGGGAATTGACATTCGAACAGACAATTTGCCTCTGGGAGGTGATGTGGGCAGATCAGGCAGCCATTAGGGCTGGGATCGGGAAGGCCGCCTGGAGTAGGATAAGACAAAGAGCACCCCCTACAGACGATCTATTACTTTATGCCATTGCAGCTTCGGTGTTGCAGAAGAGGAAATTGATCATTGAGAATTATGGCAGCACAGATGACATTATAACTGAGTGCAATAGCATGTCGGGCCAACTCGACGTATGGAAACTCCTAAACGATGCACACGATTTGGTGGTAACTCTTCACGACAAGATAGAATCAACCTTTTGACTGTTACCGATAAATTTATGTGCTTCAAGTTCTTTCTTGGACCTCAGTGCTGTTAGTATTTCAATCCTCCTGCTGAGATTTTTTTTTTTTTTTTGCTTCAAAGCTAGTTGCAATTGCTTATTTAACAGATAATATGAAGACCATTATTATCTACACGAAATGTTACGTGAATCCCTTGCTTTTAAGCGGTAGATTTCGATTTCATTCTGTGTTGATTTATATTAACGGTGAACTCCAGTGTTTTATCGGGATCGTAAGGTATTTGCCATGGCGGAATGTAGGTTTGTTTAGTCGGAACAGTGTTTGAATCGATCTTTGCCTATGTATTTTTCTTGTGGAATCACTGTGCCCCATCTATTCGACGTTGCTGATGGCATTCTTCCCATGATTCAGTAGCGGAAAACACCACAATCTAACTTACCGAATTCCGGGTTGAAACTTAGTTAAGGAATCAAAACTTAGTTAAAGAATCAGACATGAAAACTATCGTAGAAGCAGCAAAACTCTTATCGCCACGGGATGATCATCCATGACTATATTATCTATAAAACAAACCTATGAAAAACTAAAAAAAATCAATAAAATGTTTTAAGAAACTCCGGTTCCAGATTTTTAATTCTTTTAAGATATTGAACCGTTTTCATAAGAATTTCGAAGCTATTCTAACCAATGAAAAGCTTCAGTCGAACAATGTTTTATGCATATCACTATCAGATAGTCGACTAATTCAAGCACGAAAAAGTCCCATTTTACACTGATATATATATATATAATATCCACTTCATCAAAATAGCTGTGGTTTTCACTCTAAAAAGACAGTATGATATAATTTGAAATTTATTTAATATGAAATATTTATATATTTATACCGATGTAAAATTAAAATAATTTTAACAATTCAATTGTTCACTTTATTAAGATATTTATACTCATTATACATGTAAGTTTTTTAATCGATTCGGTATATCATTCTATTGATATAAAATATTGTCTAAATTTATCTTTATATCTATATAATTTTATAATTAAATTTAAACAAATATTTATATCTTTTGAATATTAAAACGAATTATTTGAATAAACTTAAACAAATTAAACTCAAACTAATTTTTTAAAATCTAATCTCGACGCTACCTGACATATGAACACGTGAAAGCAAATCAAATGGTGCATGGTATATTTGACTGGCAAACCTATAAATTCTTTATCTTGTAAGAATTTTCCAAAACCGGCTATTCAGTACAATATCTGGGGGCAATATTGTTTTTTTGTTAAATTTGTAGGTGTGACATTTTAAATATATATAAAAAAGATATTCATTTGGTAGCCATATAATTGAAAATAATATTATAATTAACCTAAATTTAACAAAATGAATTTAAAAGTGTTAACAGTTGGACTTGAATTTTGAAATTTAAAAAATAAAGAGACTAAATTTCTAAAAATAAAAAGTATAGAGACTATATTCCAAATTTATAAAAGTACAATGACTTGCTGTATATTTTAACAAAAAAAATCCAAATTTAATTTAGTTTAAACCTTAATTTATAAATTCAATTTTTTATTTTAATTTAGTTTTACATAGTTTAATTAACTATTTAAATATCACGTAATTCAATTAATTGATTATATTTTTAATGTTATAATTAGTTGCTTCCTTTAAATTGAAGACGGATTTCTTTTAAACAATTTTAAGCATTTTATTTGTATGCAAATGGATTTTCATATGGTTTTACTACAGTGATTGGATAATAGTAAAAATAAAATTAGCCTAATTGCTTGGAAGGGTAAAATAACATCTAGTCCCTGATTTGAAAACTTTTTTATATTGATTTTTGGTTTTTTTTCAGTCCAAATTAATTTTAGAATTTGATAATTTTTTTCAATTTGGTCCATGAACTTGAATTTTGTCAAGGTATGATATTTGGCACCTTGAGACTATGCCCCATCATCATCTATTTAAAAAAAATAGAAATTTTAATGATTTTCAGGTAATATGATACAATTTCAGAATATTATATCGTCACTCTAGAATGGAATTCAAGTTTTGGAACTAAATTAAAAGAAATGCAAAACTTCGAAATTGATAAGGACATAAAACAAGTTTAGGGATCAAGATGATTGTTGAATTCTGAAACTAAAGGTCGCTTTTATCTCTTGCTTTAATGACAACAACTTGGGACCTAATAATAATGTTGTTAAAATGAATATATAAATTTAGATTAAATTTCAAATTTCAGTTTTTTAATATAGGGACTAAAGACATAATTAGAGCCAGTTTCATGCCAAATGCGTTCACCATATGAACCACCGACACCTCGGCTATAGTAATGGTCATACCGGACAACCTAGGTCCCGCCACGTGTACAGTTCAAAAAAAAAGAAACATCAATGGATCCAATTGTAGAAATAACCGCGTCCTTCACGGTTTCCATCGTCTGTTACTCGTCCCCACTATATCTCCAACACCCCTCCGCTATTACCCTATCGTACCCCGTGAAACTGACCACACTGTTCTTCTCGATTAAGTCAAAAGTACAACCATTTAAATGAAAGTGATAATATAATTTTTAGCCCTGAACTTTTGATACTTGTATTTTTTTGTCCATTTTAACACTTGAACTTGACAATTAGTCAATTAGGTCTATTTTGATCCTGAATTTGAAAAATATAAGAAAATTAATGATATGGCATTACTTGAAAATTTAAAATTTTATATAAATTTTCAAGTGATATGTGATACAATTTTATAGTGTCCCATTCAATGTTTTAATAATCGAATTTGTGGTTGAATAGGTCAGATCACTGATTCTTGATTCAACCAATTTGATTGTTGAAACAATAATAATTAAATAATTAATTAAAATTTTATCAAATTCTAAAAAAAATAGAATGTAAAAATTTATTAAACCGGTTCAACCTATTTAACGATCTATTTTTGTTTCGGTTTTTAATTTTTATCAATTTTAAGCAGTTTCCGAGTCTTTTTGTTTAATCCCTTTGTTCTAACTGTTATATCGATCAGTTCTCGGTTTGTTCAATTTGGTCTTATTCCAGTATCACTGGTTACATCATTACCAAAATCCAAGTTGAGGAACAAAAATGAATCTAATTATCACGTTTATAGACAAAAAAAAAGGTATAGATACTAAAATAAACTTAATTCTGAAATTAAGGGATCAAGAATTATATTAACCTAAATGAAAATGCACCAAATACTAAAAAGTAAAGGTTGCAGTGGATTAAAACCCAATTTAATGCACTAAAATATGAACCCACACTGTGCAGAAAGGACTTATATATGGCTTCACACTTCGCAGCTTTACATTAAGTCTCCCATCGTCTCTCCCGAGAAGTAAACAAAAAAGGGAAGAATTTTGGTGACTGGTGATTCGTGAGTATTGTAAACAGCTGCAGCAGCAATGGAGCTGTTCTACTTCGTGGTGTTCGGGGCATTGGGAGCGGTGGTGGCAGCATTAGAGCTAAGCAAGAACAGCAAAGATCGAATCAACACGTCCTCTGCTTTCAATTCCTTCAAGAACAATTATCTTGTCGTTTATTCTCTCATGATGGGTAACTAAGTTAACTCCCTTAACTTTATTATACCCAGATCTGATTTTCCGTTTCTGTCGTTTTAGATCTTTTTTTATATTAACTTGGATCTGATCTAATGCTGTCGATCTGGGTTTCGTAGTCTGAATCTGGGTTTTTTTTGGGGGGGGGGTGTGATATGATAATGTTTTTGTTTAAATGAAAATTTTGAAAAAAAATATAGAAGAACTTAATTAAAATTTTCAAAAAATTAGGGGGACCAAATTAAAAATTTCAAGGGAAAAATGAAAAGTTTCAAATTTGGGGGGCAAGGTCCCCTCTGTCTCCATTACGGTCTTCCAGTGGTTCTTTTGTTGTGTTGGAGATAAGTCGCTATTGCTGGGTTTCGTGGTTCTATTTGGTTGACGATGGTTTGTCCAATTTTGGTTTTGAGTTTAGTACCCACACGGCACCTTATATAATCAAACCCCGAGTCACAAATTCGATGAATCGTATTCATAATTAGCGGTTTATCTAGCTCTAAGTACTAGTCTTCAATGACATTGCTGTTCGATCCATGTAATTCGCGATCTTAAACGCGTTACTTCTTCTGATTCTGTTTTGATAAACGGTTGTTTATGTGTAAATAGCTGGAGACTGGCTGCAGGGTCCGTATGTTTACTATCTTTACAGTACATATGGGTTCGGAAAAGGTGAAATTGGACAACTTTTTATTGCCGGTTTTGGGTCCTCTATGTTGTTCGGGACAATTGTCGGATCTTTAGCAGACAAACAGTAAGTTTTTTTTAGTTTGCATTCTGTAGCAGACATATATTTGTCTTAAGCTGACAATACTTACATTTGTTCAATTCAGGGGCCGAAGGAGGGCTTGTGTTACTTACTGCATAACTTACATGCTTAGTTGCATAACGAAACATTCTCCTCAATACAAAATTTTGATGGTAGGTCGGGTTCTGGGAGGTATCGCCACTTCTCTTCTCTTTTCGGCATTCGAGTCATGGCTTGTTGCAGAACATAATAAAGTGAGTCGTCGCTTCCTTGCTCTTTACTCTTCGATGCATATCAAGCTAGATTTACGATTTATGTTATTCTTGAGGAGTCTGTTTTTGCTTTGAATCTTTGCAGAGGGGCTTCGAGCAACAATGGTTATCTTTAACATTTTCAAAGGCAATATTTCTTGGTAATGGTCTTGTTGCCATTTTGGCTGGGTTGTTTGGAAACGTGCTCGTTGATTCATTATCCCTTGGACCTGTGGCTCCTTTTGATGCTGCTGCGATCTTTCTTGCCATTGGGATGGCCATTATTTTATCATCATGGACCGAAAATTTCGGAGATCCTTCAGAAAATAAGGACTTGCTGACCCAGTTCAGGGGCGCTGCTGTAGCAATAGCTTCGGGTAGAGTTCAATATTTACTTTAAAACTCGATCATTGATCGATTACCATCTCTGATGACTCATGACTTTTTAACGGTCATCCTTATTTGTTTTCTTCCGTGTGTTGCAGATGAAAAAATTGCTTTGCTGGGTGCAATACAGTCTCTGTTCGAAGGTTCAATGTACACATTTGTGTTCCTTTGGACACCTGCTTTGAGCCCCAACGAAGAAGAGATCCCTCACGGTTTCATTTTCGCCACTTTCATGTTGGCTTCGATGTTGGGAAGCTCCCTTGCATCTCGTTTGATGGCTCGATCATCACCTAGGGTAGAAAGCTACATGCAAATCGTTTTTGTGATTTCCTCAGCCTCTCTCACGCTTCCGATTATAACCAATGTACGTTCCAACATCTCATACTCTCTCTTACTCGTTCTTTAACTGGGCTCCTAACTAGATGAATTTACAACAGTTCTTGGTAGCACCTTCGAAAGTGAAAGGCGGAAGCATCTCATTCGCAGGTTGTCTTCAACTTCTTGGTTTCTGTACTTTTGAAGCTTGCGTAGGGATATTCTGGCCATCCATTATGAAAATGAGATCCCAATACATCCCGGAGGAGGCTCGGAGCACCATCATGAACTTTTTCCGCATTCCTCTCAACATCTTCGTCTGCATTGTGCTATACAATGTATGTTAAACACTCAAATCACATACCATAAGACACATTATTAACTCCGTTGTTAATCCCGTTTTTTCCTCTGAAGGTCGACGCATTCCCCATCACCGTTATGTTCGGTATGTGCTCGATTTTTCTCCTTGTTGCATCCATCTTGCAAAGACGGCTGATGGCAATTTCAGACAAACCAAGTAACATACATTCTACCAAATCAAACATCTATCGTTTTTCTGGTCGCTCAATCCATCTCCGGTTTTCTAACAACATTTTTTCGGGTTTATTTTCTTTCTTTATCAGAGATGGAAAATTGGACAGCAATGAAGGAAAGGGACCCTGAAGCTGAAGCATTAAATGATTGAAAAAGGCAACCAAGGATTGAATTGAAAGCAACAGCATAATTCATTGGGGTTATATTTTATGTTTGATTCTTACAGTAGTGAAAGTAAATGTGGGTTAAAACATAGGTTACTTTGAGTATTTATGATTCGTTTATGGGGCTGTCTGTTAATCAGCACCAATAGTTAACCCCTTTTTTTTTCTTCCTCTGTTAAAGTAGGGACACTATTATGAAATATCCCACCTTTTCTTTTTCCTTTTTTTATGAGAATTATTATTATTCTTTTCCAAAAACTGGGCTATAATTTGTATTAGTTTTTCCTCCATATAATATGTTTCTCTTTAGTGAATCGAATTGCTCAGATATATATATTATGAAATTTTTTATATTAAATTTAAATTTATAAAAGATATTATTTGTTTCTTAAAATCTTTTAAATAATTTTATTAAATAAATTGATATGATTTAAATAATCAAGGTATCGTGTAGATATGTACTTTTGTTTTATATTTAAATTATTTTTTTTAATAATAGATCAGTTCAATTATTTCAAAATTTTCTTAAGAGTTTACAATTTTAAATATAAATTGTAAATAATATATTTTCAATACAAACCATTTTTAAAAATACTTCCAAGGCACATATGCACTAATCTGAACCCCTCGCTGGATTTTATTATTATTATTAAATAACAGTTATCTTCTACTATCTTCATACTAACTGCCAGATTATACTGATTATCGAATCATGGCTTGCAGTTCGTTAGCTGAACTTTTTATCCAAAAAAAAATTAAAACTTTCAAATAATTTAATGAGTATTTTATAACTTTTTGAAGTTGGATGTCCAAAAATTAAATTTATTAATTATTTAGTGACTTTAAGTGCAATTTACCCAAAAACCATTTCAGAAAATTTGCCAAAAAATTTAAAAAAGAAACAAAAATGGCCCCAACTATAAACATCCAAAAAAAATAATCTCTTTCTCTTTCAAACAAAGCAAAGCCTTAGCTTGTTGCTCTCTGTTAGCTGATAAGCCTAAAATTTCAAGCCTTTCAATATTATTTTTTGAATTAAATTTAAAAAAAATAGCAATGCTGGAACCATCCTCACAAACCCCTGATTACCTAATCTCACCCATAACACCGCCGGCACCACCATCACCGCCGCCGCCGCCCACAAAACCCAATCAGTTTCTATCCTTGATATCCAACAGACCATCCCTTAGAGTGACTTCAGAGTTCGACAGTGATAGCCGTGTGTTCTTTCACAAAGTGTCTTTTAAGTTGTTCGATGACCTTGCTAAGCTTAAACTATCCTTCGTTAATAACGTTAAACGTGAGATCTCGGAGCCTCTTTTGGCGTTAACTTCGAAGCATTTGTCTATTCACTATGATCCTGAGGAAAAAAATGCTCTTATCAAGACATCTTTTGATGTGGGTCCTAAATTGCAGTTCAAAGCTGCTCATGATGTTAAGGTTTGCCCCCTTTTTTTGCTTAGTTGCAGTGGTTGAAGTTTTTAGTGTTAATGAAAATATATGAACCCTACTTTGAGAGATTGTTTTGTTTGGTGAGTCATTAGGATGTAGATTCTTTTCAAAGGGAGTTTCAATTTTTTGTGTTTCAAAGAGGAAATTTTGAAAACCAGATTTGTTCTTGGGTGGGTAAAACTACCATGGAGGCCTAGGAGTTGATTACATTTTGTCCTTCTACTAAAAATGGGTAAATTCCATCTATTTATGGTCCTTTTATTAAAAATTACATCTGAGGTACATATTGCATGCCACGCTAGTTTAACAGTACAAACGGGATGAAATTTTTAACAAAAATGAGCAATTTACTTTTTAATCTAATATACAGAACTAATTTGCCCAATTTTTCAGTAGAGGGAGTAAAATGCAATCTAACTACCAGTACAGGGGCCTCCATGATACTTTTACCTTCTTGGGTGTTTTTTTTAATGAAATTGAAGACCCTATTGAATATTCTTTTTTGCTTTTGGAATTAGTATAAAAACCTGAAGAGGTGCTTTTGGGAATGGGAATATTTTATAGTTGATATTGAAGCCAAGCACTTTTATTCACAATGTTAAGTGAAGTGCTAAATGAATATTTCATTGATGCCATACATAGGGTGTATCTCTTTTAATCTCTTTCATATATTCTTTTTCAGGCAAAACGAGGCGAGGTTGCAATGATTGCGAATGTTGCTGATCCTGGTTATGCCGTTGAAGTGTCGTCTCCTGTTCCATATATTGGCTTGGTGAGTCCTATTTATCCATAGTGTCTTATTATTTCGGGAAAATTCTGATCTTTGCTGTTTCTGGGTGATAGTATGGTTGCGATTTTAGCTGCTTTTTGGGGTTGAAGAAGCATTTGGCAATTTTCAGGTTCTTGCTTGTAGGATGCATGTGGCATCATATTGTTGTAATTATCTGCATGCATTAGTCAACTGATCCTATGCTTCTTTGCTTCGCTTGAGACTGGACTGGCGATGGTGCTCTTGCGTTTTTATGCTTATATGTTATCACCTTCTCATATGCTTCTTTTTCCAATTTAATATACTTAAAACATGTTCCTAGCTCTTTTTTCTCTCTAATTGCCTCCGTTTCTATTGTGTTGCTTAAGCCGAAAGCAACAATTAGATTCCCTACCGGTGAAGTTACACTTGAGGAGAGAGAAGATGAAGAAGTGCCAAGCAAATTGTTGATAAATGGGATTCTTAAAGGTCCGATTTTGAATGGGGTCGGTGCAGCCCATTACACAGATGAAGAACTGAGACTAAGATACTCATATAAGGTGATTCTTTTTGTCAGTTTTATGTTCATTTACTTACTGATTGATAAGCTATTGTGGCTTGTACATGAGTTACTCCTGGCATTTTTCTCGTTGTTCAACATTTACACTATAGCTGATGGATCACCCCCTATGTAGGAAAATGCTGGGTTGTGGGTAACGCTATGGATATGTGATTTTTCACTGCTTTTGAGTGTTTCATTTTCGTAATGGTTTTTGAATTGTAGGATGAATCACTGTCATTTATTCCAAGCATTTCACTGCCATCGAATGCTGTTTCATTTGCATTCAAGCGACGTTTCAGTCCATCTGATAAGTTGAGGTTAGAACTCCTTCTAGTATCTCTATGTCAAATATCGAAATCTCTTTTGGAATTAAAGGTCCATACTGGCTATCATTACTACTGCATGAGACATAGAGAGCTATTCCTGCAATATCTAATTTATTTATCTGCAGCTACTGGTACAATTTTGACTCGAACTGTTGGAGTGCTGTTTACAAGCACACATATGACAAAGACTTCAAATTCAAAGCTGGCTATGATTCAGAGGTTCGTCTCGGCTGGGCTTCTCTATGGGTAAGTTCTTGCATTTGTTTTAACTTGGTTGAGGCCAGCATTGTAAGGTTGAGGTTCTGATGACGATAATTACAGGTCGGAGAAGAAAACGGAAAGGCAAAGACAGCCCCGATGAAGATGAAAGTCCAGTTTATGCTCCAGGTACCACAAGATGACATTAAATCATCGGCATTAATGTTTCGTGTTAAAAAGAGGTGGGATATATTGTAGTTTCATACATACTCTTTTTAAATGACATGGTTTTTAGAACACTTTGTAACGATGATGCTAATTGCTATATAATGACGATATTGCATCACTGGGTTAATCAAGTTACTCTTTGAATAATTTCTTCTTATCTATGTTACTTTTAACCCTTTATTATTTTTTGAATCTATGTATTTAGACATGGGCCCATATCTGTCTATTTGATGGATCAAATTAATTTGAATTTGATCATTTCGGGTTTCATAATGGGGACCAAACAATGCTTGGTTTCCATCAGTTGTCATCAGTGAACCTAGCCGTGTTGAATACACATACTATTTGATATTCACACTCGAGTCTGAATAAAAAGAAACTCGAATTTGGGTGCTTGAACACACCTGCCGTTTTGGCCTTTTTTTTTCGCCTCCCTTTTGGCAAAATAATCTTTGGGTGGCACTTTTTTGCCGTCGGCTTTCCCACCTCGCTTGAGGGTGATGGTTGAGCTTTCTCAAAGCGTTAAAGACTCGTATGTTCAAGTCTGAGACTGCTTGTTTTTCTCGAGCCAATGCAAGCTCGCTCTCTCGAGTTTGTTTAGTCTACACCAGATATCTGGTGGTTATTTTCCACGATACGTATAGCTTAGAGCGCTTAAGTTCCATTTCGGTCTCTGATTGTAAAGCTTGAATGTTCGAAAAAAGAAACTCGAATTTAACATAAAGAACAAAGTTTATATTATAAACAAGTATTTAAACATGGGGTAATAAATGTGGAAAACTAAGAGATTGATGAACAGTTGTAGGGATTCAATAGTAACACAAATATTAAGTAACAGGGCAACCATCAGCAATAACGCCTTTAGCAGTTGGACAAGCAGCAAGAGGACACCCTTCTCCATCATTTCCCCACCAGCTGACGCCGATTTCCTTTGACTGCAGTGTAAGAAACAATAAGACTGTCATAAAAGCGGTTCCAGCATCAAGACCACCTGAGAGGACGTAATTGTAACGTTTCCACCATTCTGGTCTGTATTTGAAAACAACAAATCCAGAAAGGAAGCCGACGAGAAGCCAACTCGTGAAGTTTACTGCACTAGCTGGAGGCATCATAGACGTTGCGCCTAAGAGAACCGGCATGTGGATGAGGCGGATCCATTCTTTATCTGGGAATACTTTGTGTGCCAGCCATACTAGGAAAGGAGCTAGAGCTCCACCGAGAAAGAACCAATTGACATTCCCGTACTCGCCTTCTGTTCCAAATATTCTACGAGGTCCGACAAGTCCCCATATAACGGATGCGTCAAAAAACACGCGGTCCATTGGACAAGTCCATGGACTGTCATGTGGTAACAAGGAGGTATCACAAAGATTGGGAATCTCTTCCATTAGCCACCATGCTGTTATGGTGTATACAAAGACTGCAACAAGTGTTCCAACCATCTGCAAATACCAAATTTGTTAGATATTCAACGATATATCAGTGATTTTCAGGATTGTAGATGGAAAACTGACCTGTGCTGTGAACATCGATCGAGGTGGAATCTTCATGTAATGGCCAAGTTTGAAGTCTGAAACGAAGGTTAGAGCTTGAACCATGCTTATATATCCATACACCTTGAAGCACATATTAGCAACAGGGTGCTCCGGATACATATATCCAATCACATATTCGGTAATAATGTTCAAACCTGGAGCCTACGGATGCCAAGAATAAACAAACCGAAGAGTCAATTTCAGATACAATCGAAGTAACATATCGATGCAGAGAGAAAATTAGCTTTCTTCTTACCTGATTTGTGGTAGCAGCTATGATACCAATAGGAAGGGTGAAGAATAACGCAATGGCACAAGCTAATAATACACCCCACCAAGGCAATTGAAGTGACTCATTATAGTACTCACAAGTGAATAGTATAAGGGCGAGATTCAACACAAGGATCATGGTAAACCACCACGTTGGGACGGATTTGTACTTCTTCATAAGCCTTGTGTGAATATCGATCTTATTATTACCTCCGAAAGCGCTTTTGGTTTGTTGCCATAGTTCTCTGCATATTGGAACAGGGGAAAAATAAGAGATAAGATATATATATATATTATTTTGTTATATGTTACTTTTTAAAGCCAAGAGCTTACTTTCCATCAAATAGCAGGACATGGAAAAGTGTTGCAGTTAGGGTAGCAAAACCGAGACCGTAAGTCATAGCAAAGAAAGCACTGAGATGCACTCGATCATTTTGTCCGTAAACCTCCTTGTCTAGGTGAAAGGATGGATTAACGATGCTCAATATGTCGTACGATTCTCCGTTCGACTTGAAAAGTTCACTAGAATAAATAGGGAAGGTTTTGGCTTTGTAGACATCAAACCAGTATGTGAGTGGCGTCATGACATACATCACAAGAAAGAAACCGACAGCGATATTGGCAGTAGCAAACCACGGACTAGCGAGAGGACTCCCTAGGTATGAGGAAATCGTAGCCCAATCTATGCCGAAAGAACCGATTCCAAGGCCAGTCAAGCCTGAGCCGAGTTGTTGGACTAAAACTGACTTGGGAGCTAACCAACAAACCCAGGAGAAAGATGTCAATGTAGTGAAAAGATAACCAGGGAGGACATAGTATGCAAAGCTGCAAATCAAGACTAGCAGAAAGAATTGGTTCAGAGTCGTCCCGCCTTTCGGCCTTTCTTCTTTATCGTGCAAAGCCCTGCGGTTATGATGGATACACAAAATACGTAAGCAAACATCGGCAGACAGATACAATATTACTCGAAAACAAATACCTGAACAAGGAAACCATGACCAAATTAGATGGCCACCACATTTCCCCTGGTTCAACCAGATATTTCCTGAAAGTCCCAGCCCAACCAAACCCCAAAACCTGTAATGAAACACAACAAGAGCAACACTTTATCGTATAAGATACCATGTAAGTACGCATATTCAGACATAGGTACGGGGATATGAACACGACCCTTCGAATTACCACTACACAAGCATATGAACATGTACAATATCAATCATATAAGATGCATATTCCGACATAGGTACAGGATATGAACATGACACTTGGAATTACTTGCCACACGCGTATTAATGGGAAAAAAAGCCAAGAAAAAAAAACCTGGGTTGTGATCATAACAAGTAAAGCAGGTAGAAATGTGAGCTTCCTCTTATAATAAAGCTTAACAGCACTCAAAATATGAGTAGCATAAACAGATCCAGCACCAGAATTTGCAAAAATAGTAATCAAAACATGCTCCTTCATATTGAATGGACCAGGGTTCATTGAGAACTCCAATCTAGTATTCTCGAAGAACACACAATGCGGCAACGTTTTGGCCATGAGATGGCCGAGTGGCACGACGGCAATCATGGCGGAAATGGAGGAAATAGTCAACGGCATCTTTCTATACCAAAAGAACTGGTTAACAAATGAAAGAACAATACATGAACTAAGACCCAAAACCCACATCCTAAATGTCACTGCAGGCAAAGTGGGATCATCAGTTTTGGGCACTGTTATTTCAACTTGTTTAACAGGGCATTCTTCTTCTTCTTCGACCTTGTGCTGTAACTCCATGGCTTCCATTTCAGATATTTCCCCCTTTTTCTTCACTAAATCACCAGAAAAAACTGATGGGAATCTTTTAAAATATTCAAAAGGTTCTTAGGGGCAAAAACATGTACGCACAGACGTAATGTGAAATCAATAAAAGAAAGGGGAGATTGTTAAAGAAAAATGGGAACAGTGATACAGTTGGGTAGGGTATGTTCCATAAATATTTTTGGTTTGGGTTTATTTCATAAAGGCATTGAGCATTCTCCATTGAAGCTAGTGGAAGAGCTAATATATAGTAAGTCAAGTAGGCCACGTTCCTTGGTTTTAGCAAGTTGAAAGAGAGTGTCAGCGAGGAAGGTATGTACTAGGTGTACGATGGTTAAAATTTTTCACAGTCCCTGTATTTTTTTACATTTAAAATTTAATCCTTCTACGGTTTAAAATTCAAATTTAAGATTTGGATTGTTAAAATATTTAAAAATGTTAAAATGTGTAATAAATCCCTGCACTCTTCAAAAATTTGAAATTTAGTCATTATACTTTTATTTCCAAAATTTTAGTCTTTTACTTTTCAAATACCAAAATTTAGGTTTAATTGTTAGTACTGTCAATATTTTTTGTTAAATTTATTTCAAAATATCACACCAATAAATTAAAAAATAAATTTTAATAGTATTAATAGTTGGAATTGAATTTTAAAATTTAAAAAGTAAAAAAATTAAACCCTAGAAATAAAAGTATAAGGACTAAATTTCAAATTTTTAAAATATATAAGAACTTATGATATATTTAAACCTAAAAATATTCATTTGGTAACCATATAATAAAAAAAACATAAATTTAACAGAAAAATTTAAACGGTGCTAATAATTGAATTTATAGTTTTAAATTTAAAAACTAAAGGGTTTAAGTTTTAAATGTAGAAAGAATACAGGGGCTTAAAGCATATTTTAACCATATATATATATATGATAAGATTGAAAAAGAAAATCCAGGGAAATTTAATCTAATAAGGAAAAAAAAAGCCTGAAAAGCTGTTAATAAAAGAGAATCAATTGGAATCTTATGATTTAAAAAAGCCAAAAAATAAGAATAAATTTCGGCGACTCTTTACTACTGTCCAACAAATCGTACCGCAATTAAATGCTAATTTTTTAATATTATTATTTTTTAAAAAAAAAGAAAATTTAAATAGGAACATTATTGGATCATGGTCATCTGTTGAATATTTGAAAAAAAAAGATATACTGTTTGATATACATAATCTTTCTTTTTTTAATTTTTAATTTTTGTTATGAGATTATCATAAAACTAGGAAATAAATTTTAAACAATATCCAAAAAAAAAAATTGTCTGGTAAAATTTGAATTGATTTGCAATTTAAATAATATTTTATTATATAGATGGAATATTGATAACTTTTATTAACGAGATTTATTATTATTATTTTCATTTGAGAACTTTTTAATTTAATTTTACGTTTTTATTTGACTTGGATTTTAGTATTTATATCGGAATCACAATAATAATAAAAAATCTTATTTTTAGGGTTTATAATTAATTTGAGCCGTTAATATCAAATTCATTAGAGGAAATAAATGATTGTGTAAAATTAAATAGAATAAAAATTTCCTTTTGGCAAAAATCAGGTTGGTAAACTTTCATGTACAGTAACCCAAAACTGGAAACAATTTCCACTAAGAAATGACAGAAAACAAAATCCCAAAATTAGAAATTTGAATGCCAAAAAAAGGGGTTTGGATAACAAGATTCCTCACGTCCCTTTAACAGGAAATGACATAATTTTCAAAAAAAGGAAAGGTACTTGTTAACAAATTAATCATGTGAACCATAATGTCAGACATATAACCTCGGTTTAGCATTACTTTTAGAATGTTCAAACTTTAATTAAAAGTGAATTAACTGAATGAATTGATCTAATTCGGTTAATCGATTGGTTAACTGGTCTAGTTCGATCAAATGTCGATTAAAAGTGTTTTAAAATTTTAATTAACAGTTAATTCGGTTCAAAATAGAATAATTAATTGAATTAACTGGACTTAACAAATAATATTACATATAATTTGTATTAGACTATTACTAGTTCAGTTAATTTGGTTAATCCAATCAAATGAACATTATAAATTTATTTTGTATATGTTTTATACTTGTTTTAACAAAAAATATATATATAAATTTCGGTTAATTCGGTTCACCAACCGAGTTAATCGAAATATTTCGATTCGGTTAAATTTTTTTGAAAAAAATTCAGTTCAATTAATTCGGTTAAGATTTATTTGATTCGGTTAACCGTTTGAATACTTCTAATTGCTTCTCATAAGCACTTTTGAGATAATATTACTACTAAACAAGATATTGATAAAAGTGTTTTGGGGACAAAAAATGTTTTGGAAAAATACTTTTTTAGCCAAAAGCAAAAACAGAAAATTTTTACTTTACTCAAAAGTAGATTTTCGTACAAAAGTATTTTTGAAAAGCATTATTGAATTAGCTTATGCTGCATATCACAAGTTCGAGTCGCAAAGATTTTTCGTGTGCTTATGATATGATTATGTTAATCATATATATTATTAAGTCCTTGATTGATTAGAGAAATTATAAAAAAAACATTATTTCATAATCAAATATATATTAGTTTAATTAATTTCAAATCATACATGTCATTATTTGTCATATGTTATTTTTAAATATAAATTTATATTCTAAATATATGATTTTACACATTTACACGTAAAATTTTTAACATAAATTTATATTAAATAGAATTTTAAATATAAAATGTTAAAATATATAGGAAATAGTTTTATAGAATATAAATGATGATTTGACACTAAAAATGTATTGAATTTATTTATATGATTTGTTGAATTGAGTGTTTGTACGAACAAATATAATATAAATATGAGTACAAAATAAATACAAATATATATTGATTAATTAATACAATAAATCTATACAAAGCGCGTAAACATTGTAACTGTAAAAATGATGACACTGCCTTCCCCAATCGTTGCCGGTATTGCCATCTAACACTGACGCCTTCACCTCCTAGCTTTCTTCATATTTGGGTTTTCTTTTGTTGCTTTTTCTTCTTCTTAACTTATGGTCAACGGCAACGTCTTAATTTCAACCAGACCTAATACATTATCTTCCAATCAGCAGCATTCATCACTATACCATGCTCTTCCATGAGAAATTATTTTATGGATAATTTTCATTATATTATCTATAATTTTTTTAATTATTTAATAATACTTTTATATTTTTATATCATTAACATATAATTTTAATAATTTTTTTTTAAACTCGAAACTTAAATCTTAAACTCTGAATTCAGAACATTAAATCTCAATATCATTTAGAGTTTTAAATTTGAGATTTCAAATTTTAAATTCGAGATTCAAAATTTAAAGTTCAAAATTTTAAATTTAAGATTCAAGTTTTAAGATAACAAAACACCAAAATCATATATGAATAACATAAAAAAATTATTTAAATATTATTAAATAATTAAAAAACCATAAATTATGTGATGAAAGAATATTTCCTTCTATTTCAATTTGACTTTTTTCCTTTTTTTAGGGCTCGAAAAGATGACAAAAATCTGGATTTATATCTTATCCATTCAATGGTCCCTCCAATTTGTTTTAACGGTCCACTTTAACGGTCCACATTTTTATAGTCCTCCTAGTCTCTCTAATATAAGCAACTAGGCTTTACCACTTCCTAAAATTCTGTGCACTTTTATAAATTGGACCGGTTTTATCTAAAAAGAAATTAAAATATTTAATAAAAACAGATCGTTGACTTAAAATTAGACTTTTAATATAATTAAAAAAAAAAATCATAAATCCATATCCTCTGTTTCAAATGAACGTAATTAAAGATCTCCAAGAAATATGATAGGGTTTAGGTAACACAAGGTCCCAAAAATAAATTTATAAATTAAACTCATTTAAAGTGCAAATCAGCTTGAACCTCCAAGTAAGGTCTAATATATTTTTATTTTACTTTCACGTATTACGTAATTAATATTACATAAAATTAAATATATAATGATATGATACTAAGTAAATATGAAAAATATGTTGGCTATATTTAAAATTTTAATAAAAATCTAAAATATTAAATACTAAACTAAAAATATATTTCTTTAAAAATATGAACAAGTCTAAAATGAAATTGAATTAATCATTTAAAAATATAAAATAGATTTAAATAAAATTTTAAACCCATGTTTTGAAGAGTCAAACTCGAACAAACATAAAAAATACTAATATCATATATAAACTCAACCTAAACCTGACTCAACCCAACATCTAGTTTCAACCTCATATATCGCAAGTCATTTCAACCTCATATATCGCAAGTCATTTACCAATACACCAGTGACTGATTGAGACAGCTGATTATAGATTCATTGGTAGAGATATTTTTTCAATACTACCTAAATGGGAAGTTGAAAGCTATAGTCCTTCATCACCATATGTTACCAATTGATGATATAAATGACCAATGAGAGTCTACGACTTGCACATGCTAATAATGCAAAGTTGTTTGTAGGCAACATTAAAGAAACAGGAGGGCCTTTTTTCTTCTTGTTTCCAGAAGCATGCATATTTTTCTAATGGGGTCGATCAACATCCTCCTTTTGACTAGAGGATCAAATCATATAATTGTCGGCTACCTTAGCCTCTTTTTTCTTTTTTCTTTTCTAGATTGCTGATGAAATTCCTCAGTATTTAAAGCCTAAAACTTCACTGGAACTAAGCCTTTTAATCTAAAGGGATAATCTCATGGATTAAAAGTAAATATCCATGTGAAGAAAATGTATGTAGTATGATCATTACAAGAATCTCACCAATGTCAGTTTAGTTGATTATATCAGCAAACACTCGTGAAACCAAATAAAAATATCAGATCAAAAAACTATGCCACTTGGACTCCAGCTTAAGTGTTCTATGTAGACATGTTCAATTTTTTTTTGGAAGATCTTGGAGGGGTTATATCCTCATAGTCAATGTCCGTATATGCATGAAACATGGATGAGCACTTCGAGAAAAATGAATAGTCAAAAAACATGCTATTGATATAGAAAGCTGGGTTTACGAACTGCCAACTAAATAATAGCTATGAATAGAGTCTAACGATTGAATATTAACTTGATTGGCATTGACATTGTTACTGGTGTAAGAGGACGCAGATTCAAGCGCACTCAAGTGCGTTTTATCCCCCTATTTACAAGTTGAAGAGAGGTCATGAATAGTTCTAAACATTGTATAAAAAAATTTATTGGCTCGTTAATGTAAGGTAGCTCCACAAAAGTAAAAAAAGACACCATCAGTCAGTGTGAGTGCATTAAATTCTATAGCACTTCACATGCAGACAACTCAGCATTAAACTCCATCTAGTTACTCTTCAACCCTATTCCCGTGTTTTCTTAACCGCCTATGAAGCCTCTGTAGCTGAAACTTTAAAAAAACAACATTCACAGTGGGCGAACTTCAGTAGATATAGTACCTGAATACAGTCAACATCAATGCATCATCACCTTTACAAGCATCCTAAGTCATATATTCCACCAAGACCATCAACACATTAAAAGGAAGGAATATATATTGCCATAAAACATATTGGCAACTACAAATAGTACTAATTTCTGTATAGAAGAACTAGCCTTAGTACTTAACCGACTCTTCAAAAGATAAGCATACGGTACTATTCTATCAATACAACTAAACAGCTTCATATTGCTATCCAAAAACAATAATCATCACATCAACAAAATCTGCTCAGCCATGCCAACACTCTTGAAATACAGCAAAAGTATATCTTGTGCTACTTACTAACTACATCCTACAGGAAAGGACTATTATTAAGTTTTTTTGGTGGGAGGTAAAAGCAAATGCAAATGCACATGGCACATCACAATCCCTTCTAAAGAGGCTTCTTTTATTTTATTCATCCATTCTTTTTATTCAAACTTCATAGAGGGAGAGATGGGGAACTGAACTGCAGAATAATTTCGAGAAAAATGATTACACACGAAGCTATTTCACCGCACGCCCATTGTTAATCAAATATTTCCAGATCATGACTCCTCATTACAAACTTAAACAAGCATGGAAGAATTCCGTGAAATGCATACGAAGTCGTTTCAAATAATTAAACCAAATACAGTTTGTTGTTTTCTAGCAGAAAAGAAACACACTCAAATATCTAGCGATTATCCTGGAATTATCGGAAACTACACAACTCGAGTTCATCCTAATGAAATCGATCATTCAAAGACTGGTGTAAGGTGTAATTCTTGCAATCACAACGTCGTCGTACCATCCCTCATTATCATAACCTCCCAAATTTGAGCAAATCCTACAGATAAGTGTCGTTCCATGATTAAATGTCATCAATCGCTTTATACTGAAATTTCTTATGATACCCATGACCATGAATAGTAAAAGGTCAACTGGATAAAATAAGTATCAATCACCTGCAAATCGTACAATTCAGCGCTTGCCACGATGCCCGCCACCTGACCTTGCACCAGGATAGCGAGCAAATTGCAACCTTAGTTTGACCGAGTCATGGTCATGCTCATCGAATATATAACCTGCAAAATCGAACTTAACTATTTATATCGCACAACTTACCGCGCTTTGAAAGTGTAAGAGGGCTTCGTGACCCACACACGATAGGACGTGAACCGTTCAATGAAAAAATTCCATCGATAAAGGTTTACTTTCTCAGAATCCTAGCGACGACACAGTGCTCCAGCACATCCCTGTATCAACGAATGGAAGCAACGGAAAAGGGTTTGGGAAAGACAAGCTAGGTTTCAGAAGGCTAACTGCCAGGCTCTTATTTCTCCCTAAAATAGATGGCAAAACTGTGAAGTATCTTCCTCAAACAGCTTTCTTTTTCCTGATTAATTTTATGAGATAACATCAACATGGCAATGGAAATGGGAAAGGATGAGAAGAGGCCCAGGATAAATGAATATAGAATTGCAATGTTAGAAAGACCACACAGTATAAAGTGAACAAGAAAGACGATTAGTCAGTGTCACAGTTAGTCCATGCAACCAGCTGAGAATCTAACTAACGCAGCCAGTACAAGATAGACGATCAGTTAAGCTTTTGGACTGATGAAGTGAAACTCTTAGTAAGTTGCAGACTTTTGGAGGATCTAACTAATGCAGGAGACTGGTCTACTCAATTTTCTTGCAAATTTCGACCACCATATTTGCTAGTATCAAATAACATGAAGAAATTCAATATCAATGCAGAATGAACTGAAAGGTCCCAACAAAAATCCATGAACAAATTGCAGAGAAGAATGCAAAGATATTATCTCTCCAGTTAACCTCTTTAATTGCTGATATAAAGTACAAATCGAAAATTTCCCTGAAATCACAGGCCGTCAAACATAAATGCTGATGAATTATAACTAATTTGACCAGAGAAAAATCCAAGAACCCCCAAAAAATGAATGAAAAAAGAAGGGAAACCTAAGCTTGTAATGGAACAATGATGGCTGAGATTCTCTGTTTGAACTGTCCCTTCATAGCATTTATATCATTGATTTTATATTTTTAACCAGTCATTCATTGCAAATGAAAGTTAAGAAACAAGACATAAACTAGTTAACAAAACAGGAACAAGTGAACCAAATGACTCCTTGGTTTTGAACTTAACCATCTAATTATATCCCCAAGCGCTCAAGGAGTCATTCCTTTGAAAAGAAATCTTGCTACAATCTTCTCTATTCCTATCTCCACTCTCATATCTGATACCCTTACAATTGGATCTTTCTCTAAAACTCACTTGGAAGAAAAAATTGGACAAAGGAAAAGGGGAAAGCAAAAGGAGGAATCGAAATAAAACAGGGACTGATTACATAAGCCCCTATTCTGTGCTTCACTTCACTAGTGCATGCATGGGTGATTGGGTATGTCAGTACCTTCATTTATGGCATAACAAATAACATCCATGAAATTTAACCATTTTGATCGGCAAAATACTGGAGACTGAAAATCCTTGTCAGGCTAACCTTGTAAAGCATCCATTGAAGTAGCAGCATGAGATGGGCTTAAAAAATCAACAAAACAAAGTTTTATTGGATCTCCTCCAGCCTGCAGAAATCATGAATTATCAATGTACTGTTTTTTTTTTTTTGAGCAAACAATGTACTTAATATTTACTCTGAAGTCAAGGCAAAAATAAATAAATTAACTTACATATCTTGGTTCCTTGGTTACAAGTCTCACTTCCTTGTACCCAACAAATGGGCGAAAAATATCTGTCAACTGAGTGAAGGAATAAAACTAAAGGGGAAAATTGAAGAAAAAAGAAAAGAATAGAAGAAGCTGAAGCTAAATTATAGCCAATGACAGGATACGAGAAACTTCTCGGCGTGTACAATCAGGAGGCAAACCCTCAACAAAAAGAGTACTGGATGCATCAGGGGGAAGGTGAGGTTCAGGCCTTCCACTACCAAATCCTATAGTCCTATCTTTTATTGTTTGTCCAGGATCAAGACCACCAATACCCACCATTCGGGGATCATCAACAGCACGGCCGGGCATTCCACCACTCATTGGTCTACCAGACTGACTCCCACTATATGATGACAGTTGCTGGAAGGGTGCTGTAATTTATTAGCTCTATTGATATAATCATAAAGAGCATAGAACTTTGGACCTTTATCAGACACAAACATTAAAAAATATATTATATTTTAATACCGTGCTGCGAAGGTAACGATCATAAGATTCTCCAATGGAGTCACTATCTCTGGTTGCCCGCATTGTTCTTTTATCATCGTCCCGTGAATAATAACCAGAGAGCTCATGGCCACCAGAGACAACTACAAGATTAAGCACACACTCTTCAGCCAGCAAACCACCAAGGAAAGAAGAAGCGAAGAGATGGGATGGGAAGGAGCAACATACTAATCCTATCCAGAGGTCAAAGTACATTAAGGAAGGAACATAAAACTGCAGCATGTATAGATATGAAAATGTGAATACAAGATCTCTTTCTTCATCACCAACACCAGAGTGCTGATCTCCTCAAACCTTTGAGGGTTACAATTAGAACAAACTAGTGAATCCGCTAAAAGGGTACCAAGAATCATACAAGACACAATAAAGTTGCTAAAATTGCCAACATGAATGAATTAAGTACAAAGCATACCAATTATACAAGATAGTCACCAAATAGTTTATCAGCATTAAATCTTTTCTCTTTCTGATCAATTTAAGAAACTGATTCTCACCATCATTAGAGTGATAGTAATTCGTCAAAAGTTCAGATAGTAAACTGGTTAAGGCTGCATGCATACTTAAATCCTTAACCACACAAAGCAACATGTTCATTCGGTCATTCAGTATAGAACAGACAAGGGAGTCATCGAGCATTCAGATGGCCAACAATTAATAAATGCCAAAGCTTGCTCTATTCCCACAGTACTGGCAAAAGAGACAATAACAAGTAATCAAGATCGGTAGTGTGTCAGACACACATGACAGAATGGAAAAACACGACCAACCAGTGGTTTTCCAATATTCTCTCTAGCTTCTAAATCCATGATTACAAATAATCACCCGTGCCAAAAAATGAACCTAATGAAAACGCAATCATGGAAGTGCAACCCAATTATGCTAAGTTCCAGATATTACAAGCAAGCAATTAGCAATTACACACTGAAAAGACCAATTAAACAGCAAACATTGACATTAACACTGGGAATCACTGAAATTTTAGTTCATCAATGCATCAGACAGTTGAAATTTCAACTAGCATTTTAAAAAATCAATCAGCTTATAGAAAAACAAGAGCATATCAATTATCAACACAAGAAGGATTTCCCTTTTGTTCACCTATCCGTGTTTCTCTATCAAGGAACAAAGGTTAAATTTGCAACATGAAAAAACATATGAAACCCTAAATTGAGAATAGATTAAAAACAAATGGAAGGAAAACAAAAACAAAAGAGAATAGAAGAAGTCGAATCTACCGTAATCGGAGCGAGGGCGTTTTCCGACGAGAGGAGGGATCGAGGAAGGCGGAGGTTGGCGAGGGTCAGTGTACCTCCAATAAGAATCGGACATGCTTCTTATCTATTAGCTTAAGATATATAGTGCAAGATATGGGGAGAGGAAAAAAAAATAGAACAGTAATACTTCGACAAAATTAAGCAAGAAACAAAATTTGGAGAAGATGAACTAAACGACGACGTAATAGGGAGAATGGAGAAACGTGTGTCTATAGTGGACTGAGAAAGTTCGTATAAATGATGCTTCTGCCCTACTCCATTTCGGTCCTTGTATTTTATTATTTATTATTTATTATAAATTGAATGATATTTTTTGAAAATATTAGAAAAATGAAAAATTATTAAATAAATGAGAAAACGGAAAATATTTTAAAAATAAAAATGTAAAAAAAAAGTTAAACACTTTGTGATATTTAGTAATTCTATAAATATTAATATAATTTCTAGTAATTTTATCTATTAAAACTTTATATTCAGTCGTAATAATAAAAATAATAGTTTAAATTATAATTAAGTATAATTCAAAATAAATATAAAGTATAATTTAATATTTTGTCGAATTTTATCTATTCATATTTTTATTTATGTTTAATATAATAGTAAAAATAATTTTCTTATATTCGAGTAATACACTCTTATTTATAAACTTGGTCAATTTAAATTATAGTAAAAAGTGTAATTTAAGATAATTATAAAGTATAGTTAAATATTTATTTAATTTTATGTATTAAAAATTGTTTTTGTATTTTTATATTATAAATGCATTTTTAATTTAAAATAAGTAAAAATATTTATTAAAAAAGTAAATTAAAATTCAATAAATTGGGATGAGATATACTCAATAGGATGTTAAATATATTTTTTCTTATAATTTTTTATAACTTAAATGACTATCGAGATCAGTTCTAATTGTAATATAAAAAAAACCTAATAATCGAAAGACAAATTTAAATAAATTTAGATTCCTGAAAATACTTAAAATGAAATTATATCTAAACAAAATAAAAAGGAAAAAATTAAAATATAACCTAATTAAAAAGTAATTACTAATAATATTATTAAAATATCTAAAAATAAATTACATTATTAGTCACCCAATTATTAGTATATTTCTTTTTTGTCACTCATTTATTTGATATTATGTTAATTTCACCAATTAGCTGACAGTGGTAACTTTTAAAATTGGCATAATAGCAACTTTAACCTTCAACATTTATAAATTATCTTAATTTAATTTTGATCCTAAAAAATTTAACCCTCAACATTTGCCCATTATGTAATTTGATTTTTTTTTCAATTTTGTTTCTCTTTGTAACCATTTCATCTAGAAAGTTAAAAAATAAATTTATCAGATAAATTTCATTGAAAATATACAAAAAAATGGAAACATAAAAAAATCTAAGATAACTTTCATTTTTTTCTCGTTATTTTAAAGTTAACTTCAATGTCACAAAGAAAAATAAAATTGTAAAAAAAAATCAAATTCAACAATGTGCAAACATTGAGGGTTAATTTTTTAGAATCAAAAGTAAATTGACATAGTTTATAAATATTGAGGGTTAAAATTACTATTATGTTAATTTTAATGTAAACTAGCTGATGACTAATAAAAATTAAGTTAAATAATTAGGTGATTATTTTATAATTTTTTTATAATCAGATGACAACAAAATTATTAATAATTGAGTTACAAACAGTGATATTTACCCAATATTTATTTATAGTCGTTATCATACCATTTGTTTCTCCGTTAGAATTTTAGATTCATACATAACTTAGCCCCGAAGGGCGATGACCATTGACCCTAAACCCTACCTTTTTGTATTATTTAACCATCGCCACACCCACCATGATTCTTTCATCTCTCAGCACAGCTTAACTGTGAAACTCATCATCACAAATCTTCTTCATGTATATTTCTCTTTTTCCAATGTTCTTTTATTAATCGCTTTTTTTCTATTTCTCTTAAAAGAATTGTATATTTATTCTGTGTTCTTATATAGCTTTAGCTTCAGTGGACATTAATGGAGTACAGTGGTAATCCCTTGTACAGATGTAGAAACTGCAAAAATCCACTTGCTCTTATCGACGATCTTCTTTCTAAAAATTTCATAGTAATCAATCTACTTATACGACTTATTTTTTTAAAAATAAGAATTTTAAGTTTGATTTTGGTTTGGTCTTCTTTTCTTCTTTCTTTTTTTTATTATGACAGGCGAAATCAGGGAAAGCATATATGTTCCAACATGCAATGAACATCGTGTTGGGCCCGAAATACGACAAGCAGTTGATAACTGGTCGGTTCAGCATTGCTGATGTATTCTGCAGTAAGTGCGGTGAAGAACTGGGTTGGAAATATGTTCAGTCTTATGATTTGAAGAACAGGTACAAGGAAGGCAAGTTTATTCTCGAAGAACTTAAGATGTTCCAAGAATATTAATTAATAAATAATCAAATATATAGTTTGAATAATGTTATGGGTATATAGTTGGATAAATTAATAAACTATATAATAATGAAATTTGTATGATGTCAGATTTTAATTTGCATATACAAATCTATGTTTTAATTGAAAGTTTATATTAATCTCTAGTGTTTATTTTTCCAGTTTCATTGATTTTGTAGCTAATTGTTAAGTGGTTGAATTTGGCCACTTTTTCTCGTGTGATTTAGACCACTCCCGACCCACCATTAATTTTGTTTTATCTTTAATTTCCAAATTCGGATATTATTTTTTAGTTTGTGTTGAATTTTCAAATGCATTATTTTGGAAAGATAAAAAGATTTAATATACTATTTGATGGCATCAATTCATTAAACATGGAAGTCAAATATCTATTGGGATAGAAAATCATTAATTTTAAAAAAAATAAATTAAAAAATAGTCACTTTTATTTATTTTAGATTACATTTTAATTACTTACGTTTGAAATATTATGTTTAAGTCACTCACATTATCGTTTTGTTACGAAGTGGTCATTTTATCATTAAGCTCCTTTACCTCCCTAACGACTGTCCTATGTGGTAGTCCAAATGAATTTTAAATGCCAACTTGGATATCTTACATGACAGTTTAAATTAAATTTATTTAATTAAAAACCTATTTTCATCCTAAAATAACCACTTCATAACAAAATGATAGACTAAAATGTAATCTAAAACAAACAAAAGTGACTATTTATTGATAAAAACATAAATATCAAATTAAATATTAAACTTAAATTCAAATATGAAATAATAACTCAGTTATAAAATTTAAAAAACACATTTATTTTACAAATAATATTATCAGGAGGGTGTTTATGTTTTTTTTTACGTAAATCTAAAAATTATATTCATAATCTTATTTTAATATATTTTTTTATATGACGAAGATTCCAACTAAGACGACGACATGGTATTCAAGCAACATAATTTTTTATATATCGACATTATTATTTTAATTAAAATCTCATGTAATTATTTTTATAAAAAAATATATTTTTGGATGTGTTGCTATTGTCACGTTTATTATTATTATAATTAGACCATACGTTATTCATATTTGTAACGATGACATACATCATTATCCATAAAATAATTAAAAAAGACAAATTATAAAAAAAGTAAATATAAATATACAAAAAAGAAAAAAAACCATAGAAGTAGAGCCTGTAGAGATTGACTTAAAAGGCAGAAGATTTCAGGGAAATGTAAATTTCCGTGAAACAAACAGGCTTTAACTTCACGCGCCTCTTTCGAGTTTCAACATTACGAATATCGTTTAAGATTGAAGAAACAAAAAGTGGAAGACTACTTGTATTTTTTTATAAATTTAAATTTTAGTTTTTATATTTTTACCTTAAGATATTCTGTACTTTTATCTTTTAGATTGTAAAATTCAACTTTAATTATATATATATATTTAAATTTATTAATGTGATATTTTAAAATAAAAAATACTCATTTAATAGTAAATTAATAAAAAAAATTATATCTATTTGTTTAAGGTTAAAATATGCCTATAGTCCTTATATTTTTCAAAAATTAGGAATTTAATTCCATACTTGTATTTTTAAAAATTTAGGGTATGTATTTTTTAAATTTTAAAATTTAAATTCAACTATTAAAATTGTTAAATTAAAGTTGAAATTTTTTTAATTACATCACTACTGAATAGTTATTTTTTATTTCAAAATGTCAAAACAACTAATTTAACAAATAAAGTTAAAAATAAAGTTAAAGATATTAACAATTGAAACTAAATTTTAAAATCTGAAAAATAAAAAGAACAAATTCCTAAAAATATAAGTATAAAGACTAAATTTTTAATTTTTAAAAATATAGCAACTATAGACACATTTTAACTTTTATTTAATCATAAAAATAATTTTAACAATAAAAATATATTAACTAGATTTTAAATTTGGAAAGAGTGATTTATAACATATTTTAAGTAAAGCGAGAACCACTTCAAACAACGCTATTGACAATGAATTCCCCATTAGCTAGTTTGATGCGTACATCACGCTCCACATCAGGCGCGTGTTTAACCTACTGTCGCCAGCACTTTTTGTCCCTCATTTTCTTCAACAATAAACTACAGTAAAGATGACATAAAAATAAATAAATAAACTACAGTAAGAACTCTAAAAAAAATTTAAAAATTGCAGAAAAACAAGAAAATCCCTCAAAATCCTCTCATTTTTAAAGACCTTTCTTCTCTTTCATTAAATGAAAAACCCTCACTCTCAAAGATCAGGTTAGTGATGTTAAAAGAAAAAATATATTTATTTATTATCCAAATTTAAATGTAATTTAATAATTTGTTTTTAATCCCTCTCTCAAATGATTCTCATGTTGTTCTTTGTTAATTAGCCACTGAAAATTAATTTTTCCATTTATTATTAAATATCCTGTCTTTATCACACCCGTTTGTTTAATCAAAATTTACGGAATCTTTGTAAATCCACTTTGGTTTAATCTTGCACGCAATTACTAAACAAATTTTATTTTATCTTTTCTCAAATCTATTATTATTGCAGTGTTGTAGGTGAAGAGTTTTCTTTTTTCTTTTGGCTCTTTTATCGGTTCACGTTTTCATGAAATTGACTGCATCTATAAACTGGGTTTTTCTTTTCCTTTTTTGGGTTTAAATTGGCTTAGTTTCTTTATTTTATTTTTATTTTAATTTTGGGTTTTTTGAAGCCTGGAAGTTGTTGATCATCAATGGCTGAATCCTTGGGTCCACGATTGTATAGCTGCTCTAATTGTCGAAATCGTGTCTCTCTCCACGATGATATAATTTCCAAGTGTTTTCAGGTATAGAACTCAAAAAAGAAAAAAGCAGCAGCTAAATTTGTGTTTAATTCTGCTAGATTTTTCTGCATGTGATCATTTAGATTATAAAGAAATAAAATTTTCTGCATATGATGTTCGAAACTATATATATAAATCATTCATCAAATTCTAAAGCTTTGAAGTACTTGCCATCTAAGAGATAAGTGCCAATAGCTAAACGAACAGCCCACACATCTTTGGGTTTTCTTGACACAATTCTGCAATCACACACAACAAAACAAACTCAGACACAGGCACTAAATTGTAATGATTTGTTTAAACAACAGGTTTTAAATATGCTTTTAGAGTTAAGGCTTAAACCTTCCAACATCACCGGGCTTGACGAGGCCGGAGTTAGCTCTGAGACATGGAACCGATGCTGCTGTCTTTATCATCTTTGGTGCTTCAACCACAATTATGGGAGACCCGATTTCAAGCCTCGAGCTTTTGTTTGAGTTAGCCGAGGTCGATTCACACCTTATTCGACTGGTTGAGTTGCCAGGTTGTAACAAATGGTTGTTGTGAGAGCATGGGAATATTGAAGTATAAGAAAGTGAGTGTGCCATGAATGAGAATTGAGATACGAGACAGGATAATGTTTTTGTGGCTCTAGGGAGAAAGGGCTATGTGTTTTTCATACATAACTTTTATAGCCATTTTGCCCCCTAGTTGCTAAGATAATACGAGCCACAAAAACATTATCCGTCTCGTGTCTCACAGGACAACCATTTCTTACAATCCAGCAGCTTCGCCGGTTGAATTCGAAATCTATCCTTGTTGCTCATAAGGTGTGAATTGCCCTCTGTTGACTCAAACAGAAGCTCAAGGCTTGAAATCTGGTCTCCATAATCGTATAAGGACTGCAGCATCGGTTCCATGGCTCAGAGTTAACTCCGGCCTTGTCAAGCTTAGTGATGTTGGAAGGTTTAAGCTTTACAAACCTGTTTTTTAACAAATAATTGCAACTCAGTCCCTGTGTTCTAGTTTTGTTTCATGTGTGTTGTAGAATTGTTTCAAGAAAGCCTAAAGATGTGTGGGTTGTTCATGTATATGTTGTGAAATGTAGAGTACTTTAAGGAAAATGTAGAGTCTGAGTAGCATAGCTCGTGTATATGTTCTGAATGGAATTAGGAGAAATTGTCTCGAGTCTGTATGTGTTGAATATGGATAAAATCGGTGAGATTGAGAAACACTTAAAAGTGATGATCAAGTGGTCGTGCTTTGTTATAATGTGTTTATATTATGATACTCGAATTTGGGTTTGTGTTTGGATGATTTTTGGAGGATAGCATCATTGTTCCCGTCAAACATGGGTACTTTAAGGAAAATGAGGAGTCTGAGTAGCATAGCTCGTGTATATGTTGTGAAATATGAATAGAATTTGGAGAAATTGTCTCGAGTCCGAATATGTGTTGAATTAGGAGAAACATTTTGTTCATGTGACATGTTACCTTGAGGAAAATGAAGAGTCCGAGTAGCATAGCTTGTGTATATGTTGTGAATATGAATTGAATCAAAACATTGCAGAAATTTAAATTAGTCTCGTGTTTGATCGATAAAATGGTCTCAAGGCTCCTTTCCAACGTTCTTTTTTCCATAATTTTGTTCTTACAGGGAAGAAATGGCCGTGCATTTTTGTTCTCCCACGCGATGAACATTACATTAGGACCAAAAGAAGATAGGCATCTCTTATCTGGTCTCCATACCGTGGCTGATATTTACTGTGCTGACTGCCACCAGGTTTTAGGCTGGAAATACGAGCGAGCTTACGAGGTGTCGCAGAAGTACAAGGAAGGGAAATTTATACTCGAGAAGGCGAAGATTGTTAAGGAGGATTGGTAACAAGCAAGCCTCATCGTTTTTTAAGGTTTTCTCATTCCATTTATTCCCCATGTTTGATGTAATTGTTATCGGTGCCCGATGTTCGTCTTGTACAGAAAAAGACGTCGCCCCCATTTCGGAAAAAAATTGTCATTGTTTGGAACCTTGCATTCTTAACGATGATGCGCGACGGTTTGGCAATTCTCTGTGTTAATAAATTATGGTATTCTTAACCATCGTTCATGACATTGTTCTATTGTGTAGTATATGGATTCAGAATTGTGTAAAAATACCTGTGATTGAAATGCTATTTACACCAAAAAAAAAAAAAAAAGCCTTTAGTTTTGGTCGGAAAAATTTTTGGTTCTCAATGAAAAGATTGGTAGAGATGTGTATTCGGCATTTATTTAAAAAATAACAAATTAGTATTTGTATATTAGATTAAAGAGTAATCTAATTCTTTTATTAAAAATTAGTCAATATATATATGTTAGCATAAGCTACAAGTATAATTGTCTAGTTATTTTTTTAACCACTCTAATTTTTAACAGAAATAAATTTGTGCTTTGATATAACATTTTTCTAATGAAAGGGATACTTTTATCAATATTTTGCCAAGGACTTCCCTAACCATTCAAAATAACATCTCAAAAGCTTCCCCATTTGTAAGTTAAAAGTTAAAACCATTCTTGTGAGGAAATCCCAAATACAAACGCTCTAAAGGACAAGTTTTCCTTTAAAGAAAACAGATACATTATATTAATAGTCATCTAATATTTTATAATATATTTATCGCCCAATATAAAAAGCTAAAAAATAGTCAGTTGAGTGAAAGAAAACATAAGTAGAAACACCATAGTTGAGTGAAAAAAAACATAAGTAACACCAATAAAAAAAGAATGTCTAAGATATTTGAAACACACACCCAGTGGGACTCGAACCCACAATCGCTTGATTAGAAGTCAAGCGCCTTATCCATTAGGCCATGGGTGCTCACTGAACATTTTATTACACATAAAGTTTAAATATATAAAAATTTATTCAACAAAAAACTTTTAATACACATTTAGTGAATTGTTAATATTATGTTTACCATTTTTTTTCCACCATGTTTATATTTTGTAAAAGCTATACATTTTGGTACTAAAAAAGATAATAATTTTAATTTTTGAATATTTAATTAGAGTTTTAAGGTTGACTTGATGAAAATTAATTGTTAACATTATTATGTTTGATTTCTTATTATTTTGTTAATATGATAAATCTAATGTCAACTGTGAAATTATTTTATTTTGTGCTAAATACAACTTGGTGAATGAGAAATTTTTAGTTTTCAGGTTTAATTTGATGAAAGTTAACAACTAATATTATTAGTTAATTATGAATTTTTATCCAATCAACCATAAAACTTGAATTAAACACTTAAAAGTTAACATCATTAAAGTTTAAATTTCAAAATGTATAACTTTTGCTAAATATAAATACCATATTAAAAAAAATGTTAAACTCATCTATCAAATGGTGTATTTTTTTTTTTTGGGGGGGGAGATTATGGATGTTTTCAATTTGATAAAAATACCTCTCCACTCGTAATTTTAAAATTGAGCAAATTGGTCATTCTAAAAATAATCGGACTAATTTAATCCCTTTTAATTTTGAAAGTAAGCAACTAAGAACAATTAATTTTAGTGTTAATGTCTTTTGCCTATTTGTACATATTGTTAATTGGTATAACAATGAATTTAACCTTACATAAATTGTCAATTTATTATTGAATCTAAAAAATTCACAAAATTTAGCCTCAACATTTATACATTTTCACAAATGTTGCAAGCTAAAATTTTTAATTCGGGACCACATTAATAAAATTTTTAAACTTGGAGTGCTAAATTTGTTATTATATTAATCAACATAGTACAATTGATGAAAGAGATTATTTTAGTGATTAAATATCCTTAATTGTTAATTTTTAAATTTAACATGGATTAAATTACTCTTTTATTCTTTCTGAGAGCATTTCAACCATGGTGTCGAATTTTTGTTTTATAATTTCAATCATAATTGATCGGGAACAGTCAATCACGAGTCGACGGAAATGCGCTAATGGCGGTGGAATTAGGCGCCGGTAACGGAGCCGATCAAATCAAAGGAAAACGAAAACGAGTAAACAACTCTTAATTCTGATTACTAAAAATAAAAAGAACACACTTATTATTGAAACCCACGTTACATTCGCAACATTAGATCTTCAAATTAAAATTTTCACAAATCTCGTCTACTGCCACACATTCTGATTCACCACCGATGAACTATTTCAAAGAAACACCCAAGAAAAAAGAAAAACGCAGAAACAGTAATATCAAGGTGGCCGACGGTCACCCCAGATCAAGGACGAAGACAAAAGAGACAGGCAGTAGCTTTGGCCCCAAAAAGAGTACATTTATCGTTTAGTCCCTTAAATTTTTATAAAATTACATGTTAGTATAATGGTCAAATAATACTTTAACCCAATAGATTATGATTCGTCTCTAACCGAAGCGAGATTTAGACGGGGAGATTAACGACGCCGTTTGGAGGACGATTGTTAATGTCAAGCCTAGAGGAAACAGAAGAAGAGGAGATCGAGGAACAACCGGCGAACATGAGAGGTCGGTCAGGTGCCTGGGAATCTTTGACATCGTCGGAAGTGGAAAGGTTTATGCAAGAACAACGTTGGAGCGACGAGAAAAAAGCTTGGGCTACGCTGGTTCCAAACCAAGACAAACAATTCCCTTTATTATCTTCCATTATTATTATTCCAGTATTTTTTATGTAATATGGAAATCGAAATGTGTAGCGAAATTCAGAAAGCTAAGCTTGAAGACGAAGCGATGATGGGTGAAAGGCTCGTAGATAGAAATAAAAGCTGATGAATTTGTTTTTACAGTACTTCTTGTCTTTTTAAAATGATTTCTGTAACTACGACACGGAAAATGTTAAAACTAATTTGGGTTGAGACTGTTAGGATAATGGCCCAAGCATAAATATAATACAATTATGGCTTATATAAAAAATAATTACTCAAATTATGCAACTTTTTTCATTTAGGTACTTAAATTTTTTTTAGTTAAAGTAGATACCTAAAGTTTTATTTCGTTACCATTTTAGCCATCCATTGTAAACTCTGGTTTAAGAAATATTGAGTCAATCAAATTATGACATGTGTCATTTTTAATTAAATAAAATATTTATTTTAAATAAATTAAATATTTTAAATCAAATTATGGCATGTAATATTTTTTAAATAAGAAAAATTATTTGGTACGTTACTGATGGAGTTTTAAACTCTACAAGAAGAGTCGGAGGGTTAATAAGTGTCCTATAGAATATAGTAAAATATTAAAAATATATAAATTTGAATATATTTTATATAATTAAAATTATTACGTATCATAATTTGATTGCTTCAGATGCTTTTTTAATATAAAACTTTAGACATCTACTTTGACCCAAAAAATCTATAAATACCTAAATGAGAATTCTGCATAGTTTGACATACTTATTTTTCATATAAGCCTACAATTATAAATACAAGTTTGAGGTCAAATTCACACATACCAATTATAAATACATGAATTATTAGTGAGATCATGAACAATTTGTGTTTAAGCCTTTTAGTTATACTGGTTTTAAGTTGTTCTCTTATCTCTTACAAATATTTGTCAAGTGGTTTTTAATTTTTTTCGAGTGAATTCATTAAAGTATTGTTAGCTTGGAGCGAATTGACCTTTTAACACATATGATACTATTATCGATTAGAGTTTTATCTTTTAACTTTGACAAAACACTAACACTCAAAATAGTGAGTTCACAAGTTCAAACTCTACAAAATAAAAATGTTCACTGTCCATTAATAAGCGACGTAAAAGTATCATGGAGGCCCCTATATTGGGAACCAAATTGCATTTAGCCCTCTCCATTCAAAAAATAAGCAAATTAATCCCTACACATTAGATGAATGAGTAAATTGTTTCTTTTTTTGTTAAAAATTTTATCCATTTGTATTGTTAAAGACTAACATGGCTAGTAGAATAACTAGACACGTCACGTGTGCCTCGTGCTAATGTACAAGGACTAGTTTTAACCGTATAAATGGATGAATTTTTTAACAGAAAGATCAACTTGCTCTTTGATCTAATGTACAATAACTAATTTACTTAATTTTTGAGTAAATGAGTAAAATGCAATCCAACTACTAATATAGATGCCTCCACTGTAATAAATGGCTATGCAGCACCTCCAACTCCGTTGAATATGCTGCCTCTTCAAGCTACTTAAAACACTCAAGTTATTATCAAAATTGAAAGATAAAACTTCAACCAAAAACAATAGTGAATGTGTTAAAAAATCTATTGAGAACTTCACCTGAAACTAACAACAAATGTAATGGCGTAAATTCAATGTTATCGGAACAGTGGTTTCGTAACCACAAATCCGATTTAAAGAGAAATTTATTTCAATATTTTTGCTTGAAAATTTATATGATAGGAAAATCGTATGAAAATATTGATAGGAAAATTTTATCAATTTAGTGATTAGTTAGAAAAAGAAATTATTGAAGAAATTGGGTAAAATAAGGTATCGGTACCTCTATCTCGTAAAACCGAGTCAAAAATAATTTTATAAATATTTATGAAATGTTATTAATGTGGTATTAAAATTTCGTTAGGAAATTTTAATGTTTGGGTAGTCAATTAAATGAAAAGGACTAAATTGTAATAGGTGTAAAAGTTGCTAGAGTGATTAAATAGCTTAAGAGTCTAATGAGAAAGGATTTAAAAGGCAATTAGACCCAAAAGTTATTTGGGCTGGACGGCAAGGGTATGAAATCAGCAGAAAAATTGATAAATTAAGGGTAAAATTGGAATATTGCAAAATTAACTAAATAAAACTAGGACTAAATAGGAAATATCTAGATTTCTCTTCATTTCTCTTCAATTCCAGCAGCTAAAAACGCCATAGGAGGGTTCTCTAAGCTGGTATTTCATAATTTTTGCACCAAATCCAAAAGATTCAAATACGAAGCTAGATCGAGGAAAGGAAAAAGTTCGGGATTAATAGATTTTTACTGTTTACAAACAAGTATCAAAGTAAGTTTGTGTAACTTGAATTATATTCTTAAATGCTTGAAATGCATGTTTTTGATATGAATATGATTTGAATGTTTATTGTATGAAAATTTATGAAACATTGATATATTTGATAAAATGGGAAGAAATCCCGTTTGAATGAAAGGAAAATTCGATGGATCTCTGAAAAAGAATTGACGGTAAAAAGAATCTAGCCCGGACGGGTGATCCTATCCTGATATAGCCCTCCCGAAGAATATGTGTAAAATGGATTTAGCCCGGATGGGTAATCCGAATTAGGGTCTGAATTTAGCCTGGACTGGTAATTCAGATCCAAGCTCATTAGAGTAATTGTCGTTGCAGGGGATTTAGCCTGGACTGGTAATCCCGACAATACTCTATGAGTTTATATTGCAGGGGATTTAGCCTGGACTGGTAATCCCGCTGCAAGGTTGAGGTTCGCGGGAGTGTGCTCTCTGAAATGGAAATGTGCGCACATGAATATGAATTGACGGACCCGGAATTGTACACTAAAAGTGTACCTCTGAAAATCCATCGAAATTCCGATAAATTCAACGGGATAAATATGAAAAATAATAAGGGAATGAAAATCATGGTATTGATGAGTACATCAATCATGGTATATATATTATTAATACATGGAAATTATTGTACTAACTTGAATGTTGAGTTTGTGCATGTTAGGGTAATAATGCATTGAATGGATATATGAATGTTTATTATATTGTATTGAAAATATTAGGTAAGTATAATTCTTGTTACATGAGCTTACTAAGCACAAAGTGCTTACCCCGTTTCCTTTTTCCCTGTTTTGTAGTGTTAAGAGCTCGGAGGTCGGATTTGGTCGGGGACACATCACACTGTCAACCTCAGGATTTCGGTATATAAAGAAACTTTATTTTGGAAATCAATGGCATGTATAAGCTAACAAAGTAAATGTTAACGTGAAATGGATGTAAAGTTAGCCATTAGTATGGTTAACAAACCTGGTTATAGATATGTGATGACGTTATCTTATATAAATGCATGAATTTATCATGAAAATATGTTGAATTGAAAAAAAATTAATTCGTAAACTCCGGTAATGCCTCGTACCCTATTCCGGCAATGAATACGGGTAGGGGTATTACATTTATTAGTATCAGAGCTACGGTTTAGCCGGTTCTAGGACCGATGTAGTAAATACGGGATTAGCTATACATGCCATTTAAATTATTATTGATAGTGTGATATCTCCTGACCATTTAAAATGTGTTTTTCTTATAGTAATGTCATCCGACCGAGCTCAATCTGAGGAAGTTGGGAGTCATGCTCCGGCTTCAGTACAAAGAGAAGAAACTAGCAGTAGAAGGCCCGAGACAGAGGGTCGAGGGG